>NC_034613.1:147114241-147142885 GCF_900095145.1 Mus pahari
AACCCTATAGGTGAAACAACAATATGAACTAATCAGTATCCCCAGAGTTCATGTCTCTAGCTGCATGTATAGTAGAAGATGGCCTAGTCAGCCATTACTGGGAAGAGATATCCCTTGGTCTTGCAAACTTTATATGCCCCATACAGGGGAACGCCAGGGCCAAGAATTGGGAGTGAGTGCGCAGGGGAGCATGTTGACGTTGAGGGTATAGGGGACTTTCGGGAGAGCATTTGAAATGTAAATGAAGAAAATATCTAATAAAATTATTTAAAAAAAATAAAAGTGAATAGAACTATATGAACAATTGATTATTCTTTGACTTTGCTTTAGGATAATGTTTTGATGTTGAAATTGACACACAATGAAGATGTTAGGTGGTTCTTTAGAAAATACCCTTTCAAACTTTGCTAGGAAGGATTAGATTGTGGAGGGAGCATGGAGAGATTGATGTTTGCATTCTCTTAGTGTGTGTGTGTGTGTGTGTGTGTGTGTGTGTGTGTGTGTAGACTCAGTAAAAGCTTGGCGGTATTCTGTATTGACATACAAGAAGCTGAGTGGAGATAGCTCTTGGTGGTTCCAAAGAAAGGACCCATCATCCATCCAGCTAAGGAGAAGAGTACCAAGTTTAACTGTAAGAAGTTTGCTCAATGAGTTAGCTTTAGTGTTTAAAAACAAAGTATTCTAGAATTAACTGAAGAATTACTCCATGACAGCTCTTCAAAACATAAAGCCTTGTCCATGTTGACCCTGGAAGCCATTGCTTGGCTATCTTGGGAAACATAACCTCGGGATGACTGTGCGCTGATGTGGCATATTTGTAATCAGTTCACATTATTTCCTTCCCTTTGAGTATTAGTGTTTGTGTTAATAACAGATGCACATGTGAAAAATGAATATCACTGAAATTCAAGAGGGAAAGAAGGAAAACAGGAAGCTCTGAATGACCTCTTGGGTTAAGCCATCTAAAAATAAAGAGGAACCGCTCTTCACAGATGACCTGCTCTTCCAATAAAAAAAGAAGTGATTCACAAATATTTGATATGCTACTATATTAATCAATTCCATCAGCATGAATCATGTCCTGTGTGATACTTTATTACTTGATATAAAAATATACAACAAATCATATGACATTCCAGCATCAACATTTCAACTTATAAAAAAAGCCATCTAACTTTTGGTTTCTATATGGAAACTAATTTAAGGTTGACATTGATTTCCAAAACATAATTTCATACAGAAGATCTCCAAGTACCTAATCTCTTATAGTTTAATTATTTGTTAAGCAAACAAAATTTTCAGAAATTCAGACTATTTATTTCTTGCCTCAAGGAAACCCAGATTTTGAGGGAGAGCTAAATAAATAAGTAGATAACTTTTATATAAAGAAAAACCATACTTTATTCCAGTTTCTAAGCTTGCCTAATCAAGGCACATGGGGGCTAGCTATTACTATGGCATAATTGCTCATGAGACACTGACGGAGTATCAACACAAAAAGATCTTGTGGTATCTTTTTTTCTTGTACCCAAATAGAATTCTGTAATACCTTATGGTTACTCACTGCCTGGGTCACTATACGTGCACTGTGAAACAAAACTTATAAAAGATTATTGGCTGCAGTTTCTATTTTTGCTTCCCAATAAGTATTAATACAAAATGTAAGAATTAATTACACATAGAAATTCTCCAAGGATCCTGTGAAGGATCAGTGCCCCAGCATATGGGAATGTTAGGGTATGCAGGTAGGAGGGGATGAGTGGGTGGAGAGCACACTCATAGAAGCAGAGGAGATGGGGGGGACGGGATAGGGGGTTGCAGAGGTGAAACCAGGAAGGGGGATAACATTTGAGGTGTAAATAAATAAAATAACCAATAATAAAAAAGAAATTCTCCAAGAAAATGGATGCAATATTGTCATTAAAAGCAATCCCTATGGGCTATCAACATCAGTCAGTAGGTAAAGTGGTTGCCACACAAGAGTGAGAGTCTGAATCAGAATCTCAGAACCTACATTATAAAAGCCAGATTTAGAGGTGCATGCCTATAACCCCAGAAAGGATGAGATGGGAGGTGGAGACAGTGGAATCCCTAGAAGCTTACTACCCAACTAGCCTAAAAAACTTAGCAAATTTCCAAGCCAGGCAGACATCCGGTCTCAAATGAAAGGGGTTAAGGACCTGAGGAGGGAAATCAAAATTTTCTGATCTCCTCATGTGCATATGCAAATTGAAAACCCCAAGAACATAGACACAAAATGTACACAGACACACTGACACAGACTCATGCACACACACACAGTCACACACACACACACAAACACACACAGACACACATACACACACACACTCATGCACATACACATGATCATACACACAAGCAATTACTAGAGATGACATTGAAAAGGATGCATGAAGTTTCAGAGAAAGGAAAGAAGGAGCTCAGGCTAGCTCAGTGAACTTTCTGAACTACAACACTTCTTTTGATCTACATGATAACAGCATTGTAACATCATCAAATATACTCGAGAGTAAGTGACTTCATGGCACTTTAAGTTAGACTCCTTCCATGGGAATTTTGTTCCCCCTCCTAAGAAGAATCGAAGTATCCACACTTTGGTCTTCCTTCTTCTTGAGTTTCATGTGGATTGTGAAGTGTATCTTGTGTATTCTGAGCTTCTGGGCTAATATCCAATTATCAGTGAGTGCATATCATGTGTGTTCTTTTGTGATTGGGTTACCTCACTCAGAATGATATTCTCCAGATATATCAATTTGCCTAAGAATTTCATAAATTCATTGTTTTTAATAGCTGAGTAGTACTCCATTGTGTAAATGTACCACATTTTCTGTATCCATTCCTCTGTTGAGGGACATCTGGGTTCTTTCCAGCTTCTGGCTATTATAAATAAGGCTGCTATGAACATAGTGTAGCATGTTTCCTTATTACAAGTTGGAGCATATTCTCCATATATGCCCAGGAGTAGAATAGCTGGGTCCTCGAGTAGTACTATGTTCAGTTTTCTGGAGAACCATCAAACTGATTTCCAGAGTAGTTTTACCAGCTTGCAATCCCACCAGCAATGGAGGAGTTTTCCTCTTTCTCCACATCGTCACCAGCATCTGCTGTCACCTGAGTTTTTGATCTTAGCCATTCTGACTGGTGTGAGGTGGAATTTCAGGGTTGTTTTGCTTTGCATTTCCCTGATGACTAAGGACATGGAACATTTTTTTAGGTGCTTCTCAGACATCGGGTATTCCTCAGTTGAGAATTCTTTGTTTATCTCTGTACCCCATTTTTTAATAGGGTTATTTGTTTCTTTGGAGTGCAACTTCTTGAATTCTTTGTATATATTGAATATTAGTTCTCTATCGGATGTAGGGTTGATGAAGATCTTTTTGCAATCTGTTGGTAGCCTTTTTGTCTTATTGACAGTGTCCTCTGCCTTACAGAAATTTTTCAATTTTATGAGGTCCCATTTGTTGATTCTTGATCTTACAGCACAAGCCATTTGTATTTTGTTCAGGAATTTTTTTCCCCTGTGCCCATATGTTCAAGGTTCTTCCCCACTTTCTCCTCTATAAGTTTCAGTGTATCTGGTTTTATGTGGAGATCCTTGATCCATTGGAACTTGAGCTTTGTACAAGGAGATAAGAATGGATCAATTCGAATTCTTCTACATGATAACTGCCAGTTGAAATAGCACCAGTTGTTGAAAATGCTGTCTTTTTCCCCACTGACTGGTTTTAGATCTTTTGTGAATGATCAAGTGCCCATAAGTGTGAAGGTTCATTTCTGGGTCTTCAATTCTATTCCATTCATCTACCTGCCTGTCACTACCCGGACCATGCAGTTTTTATCACAATTGCTCTAATACAGCGTGAGATCCAGGATGGTGATTCCACCAGAAGTTCTTTTATTGTTGAGAATAGTTTTCACTATCCTGGTTTTTTTCTTATTTCAGATGAATTTGGAAATTGCTCTTTCTAAATCTATGAAAAACTGAGTTGGAATTTTGATGGGGATTGCATTGGATCTGTAGATTGCTTTTGGCAAGATGGCCATTTTTACTATATTAATCCTGCCAATCCATGAACATGGAAGATCTTTCCATCTTCTGAGATGTTCTTCAATTTCCTTCTTCAGAGACTTGACGTTTTTATCATACAGATATTTCACTTGCTTAGTTAGAGTCACACCAAGTTATTTTATATTATTTGTGACTATTTTCAAGGGTGTTGTTTCCCTAGTCTATTTCTTAGCCTGTTTATCCTTTGTGTAGAGAAAGGCCACTGATTTGTTTGAGTTAATTTTATATCCAGCTACTTTGCTAAAGTTGTTTATCAGGTTTAGGAGTTCTCTGATGGAGTTTTTGTGGTCACTTAATGCTATATCTTTCAAATGAGATCAAGGGAAGAGTAAATATCAGGAGAAAATTACTTGAATTGTTTCTTGTTTAATTTGTATTCAATTATTACAATTTACAAACACAGTGATATATTTTAGATACTAAAAATGTTAGATTTGTGGAGCTATAGAAATAGCCCTAGTGGTTAAGTGCATGAACTGCTCTTTCAGAAGACTCAATTCCAGTTTCCAAAGCCCACATGGTGGCTCACAACTACATGTAAATCCAGCTCCAGAGGATCCAAAGCTCTCTTCTGGCCTCTGTGAACACTGGCATGCACATGCACATACCTACAAATAGAGAAATAGCTACAAATAGCTGTAGACTCCAAAATAAAATGCCCTTTCCCCCAAAGATACTAGAAATCACTAAGTCTGATTGGGTTTCCTTATATGGAAAAAAGTTTATGAAAGGACCAAAGAGCCCTAATTGTAGGACAAGTCTCTGTCCTGCACATGCCTTCATTAGCAGACCCATGTCACATGATCTATTTCAAAGTCCTCTTTGTTGTTTCTATTCCCAAGTCATACCTTCATCTTCTATGTGGCTGTCCAAACTTTGTGAAGAATATCTGTTTATTATAAGAAACCCTCCAAGTGCAAAGACTGTAATCTGGAACTGATCTTTGCCTCTAGTTTTGCTGGAGATAGGAATGTAGTAATAGTCTTACCTCAAAAAAGAATGGCATAGCACTTTTGATTGGCATATGCCCCATAGTTCACTGACAGAGCAAGCTCCTCTGGAAAAAAATCCCCAGATGAACTTAGGATATTTTACTTCAAAACAAGTTACACCTTTTGATGGGATCAGAGGTATATGCCTTTAAAGTACCACTTCTGTTCTTAATGGAGACTTGGCTATTAGCCTAGTTTAAAATGTTACCATGGATCAAGCAGGAAAACCTTTTAAAGGCTCTTTCCACCTGGTTTAATGTTAGCTTTTTGCTAAAAGAACAAATAACCTTAGAGTTATTTTCCCTTGATCATTGCAGTTTCAATCGCAGGGCTTATTAAAAAAAAGAAAAGAAAAGAAAAGAAAAGAAAAAAAGGGCTCTCCTAGTCTCCAATTTGCTGAGGCTACTAAGAGATGTAATTTTGAGTCTAACAAGAATAACGTACTTAATTGAATATTAATACTTTCTGTATAAATCTAAACTGCTACTAATAAAATGTCTATCTCAGAGTACTTAATATATATATAATTACACATGGATTGACCACAGTGACAGACTATATATATATATATATTGCCAAATGAAGCCAAAGAATTCTGTACTGTGCCTCTTTCCCAAATGATCCCTAGTAAAGAACTCCAAATGAATTCTAGGTCTCCCACAAGCTATATTATGGACAAGTCCACTTCTGCATGTGATCATCATTAAGTTTGAGTATAGATCATAAAGGGACTGCTGTAACCCAGTGGGTAAAAGTAAAATGTAAGGACACAGGATAAAAAGGGTGAAAAAGCAAACTTGTTAAAGTGTTCTGAAATTGCTCTTCTACCCCTTAGGTCATTAGTTCCTACACTACCTTAAAGTATACCTTAATATCGACTGATTTTCAACTGTGAATTCATTCATTTCTTTATTATTCACATTTTTCATTTCTCTATTATTCACATGAGAGTAAATATCTTATAACTATTTACATGTCTGATTCTGCACATCTCCTCTCAACCTCAGAAGCCCTCCTGAGAAAGGACCTGAGATTCTTTACAGCACACACCCATCCACCCACTCCCCGAATTGTGAAACTTGACATAGCAGATAGTAGGTGTCAATCAATGTTTGTTGTGGTTTTCTTATGCCTTCAAAAACCTCTAAAGCATATAAATTGAAGAGTAACAGATTATAGAGATGTATGCTCATGAGCATGAAGCACTGTTTATATTCGGTTCAAATGTCAAACTTCTTAGTAAAATTATTTCCTTTCAAACAGACTTGAGTACCTGAAGAAATATTAGAGACCTACATTTCAAAAATGTGTATTTGTACTTACTTGCATCTTTCACTGAAATGGAAACTTTACCCATTTTGCACAACATTACAAAGTCATTCCAGTCCGCTGATTGATGAGTCAATTGTTTGGAAAACAATAATTTGACTAGGTCTGCTTTTCTGGATGAGCTATGAATGAACATGCTCTCCTGTCTGGATGGACCTTCCATAAACATAAATATTTGATATTTTTCTTTGCAGAATTCATCCCACAGGCATTTGGAATGCCCTTATCCCAAGTCATTGCTAATGACCGGGCATATAAACTGAAGCAAGATTTGCAAAGGGAGGAGCAGAAGGATGCATCATCGGATTTTGTGTCTTCCCTCCTCCCATTTGGGAATAAAAAACAAAACAAAGAACTCTCAAGCAGTAACTCATCTCTCAGCTCAACCTCAGAAACACCAAATGAGTCTACATCACCGAATACTCCGGAACCAGCTCCTCGGGCCAGGAGAAGGGTGAGTTGGTCAGGATCTCCTCTGACTCTGAAAAAACTGAAAATGAATAAGATTGCCCTTTGAATCTCTACCACCATGAAAACTAGACACATTATAGATATCTCTTGCACTAGGGAATAAGCAGTCGTGTCCATGTGGCAGATAACACTCCCTTTCCCTCCTGGTTAACTTTGTACCCAAATACTCAGGACTACTGCCATTGATGCTGGTATTTTGTTATCTCCTACTGTCTTGCTAGACGTTGTGCTCAATCAGACAAGTATACCCTGCGATCTCGGGACACATACATACAAGGCTAGCTGTGAATATGCCAAAACACAAATCCATAAAATTATTTAAAACATTATGAAAATTGCTTTGATCATTTTGTTCTGTAATTCAGGTATGTAGTTCTTGAACATAAGCTTTATAAGGTATTTATATGGTATTATACTATCACAATGCCATATGAGCTGCAGATTATACCACCTCTATGCTAAATGCAGAGTCTTGAGGCCAGGGTCCAGTGTTTCTGTTAATTTTTTCAATACTATTCTTAGGATGTACATGGATCAATGAATTAGCTGCAAAAGTTCAAAATCAGTGAGAGATTTAGATTTTTCTTATCAATAGAATTTGTCTTCCCTTAAATACAGCTGTACAATTCTATGCAGTCTCATTGAAATCCATGATGAATCAATATGGTGCCAGTGACACAGTGTGCACTATGTTCTAGGCTTTGGGCTCCTTTCCTGTTAATTGCAAACCTACAAAGCTAAGTTTACCAAGCCACATGGGTGGCAATCAGCATAGTTACTACATATATACATAACTACTACATAGTTACTACCATATCCCTGAGAGGTCTTTCCCTTTCCCTTAAGCTTTGGGCTGGAAATATTTGCTACCTCCCATCACTGAAGACTGCCCTAGTTAAATATACGAGCAGACCTCACATTTCTTAATCAGCTACTAACATTTAAAAGCTGTTCCAAATCATAAGAAGACCCAAGGCCCTGCTATATTTTTTTATGGTATTGACTGATTCAAAGAGGAAAAACCTGACAAAATTATGGAATATTTAAATTTTACAGATGAATTTGTTCTTCTAAGCCTTCAATTGTCTTGGAATGTTTATAAATACAAATAACAGTAGCACCAAAAACTCTAAAATAGAGATTTTTGAGAACCTATGACCTAGGCAGTAGACTTCCTAAATGTCCCTTTCCCTGTACAGGCCCTACCAGGACTCTAATAGCTAACTCCTTTTTATAACACTCTTCATCCAGGATGAATAGCTGTACTCTACTATACGCTGGGGATACAGGCATATACCACAACATCCAGTTTGAGTCTTCTTATGTTTAAAGTGTACTTCCTAGAGGCATAGTTGAGGATTTTTAATTCACAAGACTTCTATAACTTTACCTCATTCATTGAGTATGTATTTCATGTTTCAAAAAATGAAGTGGTTGAATCAAAATATTTTAATTATATGTTTCCCATCTCTTGTCTTCCACTTGGAAAAGTCTGTGAATTGAAATCCTAACTAACAATACTTACCCTGTGTTGTAGAGATTTCCTAACTCATTCAAAATGCATTTCGTTTTTCCTCTTAATATGTCAGCAATAAGCAAGTATGTCAGCAATAAAAACAAAGCCATAACTACATCAAGCAGTATTATCTTTTGAGAGTCATGGTCCTCCATGAAATTTTATTGGGTGGCATCTATTTTTTCTTGTGTTGCCTTCCCTCTTCTTCAAGTCTGTGCATCACTTCCAGGGCGCCATGTCTGTGGATTCCATCACTGATCTGGATGACAACCAGTCTCGACTCCTAGAAGCTTTACAACTCTCCTTGCCTGCTGAGGCTCAGAGTAAAAAAGAAAAGGCCAGAGATAAGAAGCTGAGTTTGAATCCTATTTACAGGCAGGTCCCCAGGCTGGTGGACAGCTGCTGTCAGCATCTGGAAAAACATGGTAAGACTTACCATAAGCCATCAGTGATCCAATCATCATTCCTATATTCAATTCTGTGTTCCTTTGAGCAAGTGCTATACAAATCTTTGATAAATAAAGTGCACTAATGTAAGTGTTGACATAAGAAGTTACTGGGATCAACAAGACTAGGAGGTGTAATGCTATTTGAAATACTCCAACCTTAAGAGTCCTCACAAGGGTTTCTGAGCAATCATTTTAGCGAAAGGATCACTTGTGATGGACTAAGACATCCTTCAAAGAGAGCAAAGTCGCATGCATGTTCTTATACATTGAGTTTATTTACATTTTTTTTGACAAAAAGAAAGTTTTGCCTTTTATAAATATCTATTTTTTATTTTCTCCAGCCATCCCTTTGCAATTTAATTCCTATTAACAGGATGACTTTAGTATGATAAATAGTTCTTTAATTTGTTTCTAAAATTGAGATATTTGGCTCATATCCATCACGTCTTTATTTGCTTAGATTTACCACACACTATGGACCTGGAAAAATGTCCTTAATTGCTTATTTATTTTAAAGATAATGTGTTATAATTTTGTAAAGCAAAATGAACAAGTGTTTCCTTGACCTCTTGGTATAGACATTCAATCTCAGATACCTGGAGGTTGGGCAGGAAAATTTCAAGTTCAAGATCTTCCTTTGTCTTCTTGTGTTATAGAGTAAGTTCAACGCTTTCCTGAGAAACCTTGTGAAAATCTGTCTGAAAATGAAAGCTAAAAAGAGAGTTCTGGATGCTTCTCAGTGGTGTAGCACTTGCCTAGAATGCACAATGCCCTAGGTTAAATTCTCAGTCCTACAAGAAAGAACAAAAAGGAGGAAAAGAAGGAAGTATAAAACAAAGTGTGTATATTGTCATTTATTTCCTAATTATAAAAAACAGAGTTTCATAGAAAACTATTAAAGAGGTATTTAAATTGCTTAATCAAGTCAGTATGTATAAAAATCACTGGATAAAGAAATGACTTAAATAAAAATATTTAAACATTAGCTTTTGTTTTCAGAAGAGAATATTTGATATATAGTTTGTACCTAAAGATTTAAGATGATCAACTATACAAGGTTCTGTCTGTATTCCAGGTGCTCTTAATATTTCAATCAGATGAATCTAGAATAATAGGATACACATTCAAATTCAAATAGATATTGACTTGAATACTCCGAATAGCAAAAATATCAAACTTTAAAATTTCAAAAAGTAAAGGGCTTTATACAGTATTTTAGATGTTGTTTTTGTCTTACTGTATGAGCCTGTCTCAAAACAAAATAAGACAAACACCACTTTAAAAAGCATTTCTTCCATAACACTTTATTTGCTGGATTTTGAAAGAGATAATAGAGGACACATGTCACTTTACTCTTTTAAATATTTATCAAAGAGCATTTTCCCACCCTCTCCAAAATTGTTCTTGACAATTTTTATTAGCTCCATCTACATTTATGTACCCAACCATTCTTCACTGATATATCATTTCAAATGTCTTCTCTATCTTTAATTCAAAATTCTATAAGAATCTAAATGTTCTAGAAGCTTCAAAAGGGCAGACAAAAGAGTAATTGGGAGTTAAGAGATGCTTTTGGGATTCAGACTGAGTTTGGGGTGAGATCTGCTGTTTATTGTGCCTGTCCTCATTTCATGACATCTCTAAGCCTATGATTCAGGGTCTAGACTTCTGGGTCTAGTTTCCATTTCAGTTTCTGATGAAAATTCGAGAAAGATGGTCACATCAGTTCCTAGGACAGGAATCAGCAAAGTTGTAGTTCTTTGTGAAATCAATATCTTCTTCAGTGTCTACCCACTTTTTTTTTTTAGTGACTGCCTTAAGTCCTGGTTATACAATAAACTATTCTTGTGTCTGTAAGGAAAATCATTTTAAGTTTATGTCAGAAAAAAATCATTATCTATCCAAATCCAAAGGCAGTCATTTGTTCTACCTTTAAATATTAAATGCAATTCAAAAACCAAAACATATTAGAATTGATTAAGGCACACAAAAATTATTACCCAGTAGGATATTGCTATGATTGAAGGAATAATCTCAAAAAATCGGCATTTCTGAATAGTTTGGAGAAATCTACCTAGATGAACAGTCCTACCTGTAGGACAACTCCTCTCTGATATCTTGATTTTGTAGAAATTCAGGTATTCAGACGCCATCAAAGAATAAGAAATATAAACTTATCTGATGACAATATTTATAAATTGACGTGTTATTTTTTCTATTTTGCATAGAGAAGTCATCGAGTCAATTCATAACCTGTCTTTCTCTAAATAAAAGCACATATCAGATTATTCTAAGTATTCTGTATGCACTAATTAAATCAGTACATACATCACTTTACAGAGGAAAAAATATGGTGCTGTATCCTACTCTTAATTGAGTCTCATTTCTAGGTTTCTCAAAGAAGCAGGAAATATAAATTAGGTTGGGTGTTGGTCTCAGTTAGGAAGCAAATTAATAACAGTAATAAGGAAATGGAGTAGACTCCTTACCCCCAAGCAAAGTGTCCTTAGTACACTTGTAAATCAGCAATAACCAGCCACATGGTACAATTCTCTCAGATCATCTGGAGATTCAGAATGACACTTTTAGGAAACATAACTGATAAATGAGATGTTTATGCTATATTGTATTACAAACAAAAAACTAAAAAGTAAAAACCCCTAGGAAATCCAACTAAAAAGGGTTAATACTTAAAATTAGAGAGATGGCTCAGTAGTTAAGAGCATATGCTGCTATCACAGAGAACCTGGGATCAATTGCCAGTTCCCATAATGTAGCTCACAGCCATCCTAAACTCCAGGTAATACTTAATATTAAAACGCAAAGAAAATTATTATTTTTGTGATAAGTCAAGAGTCATTGATACCATGTAATAATAAAATAATTAATATTAATGTAAACAATACATACAGAATGCCTATGGCATACATAAAGGCCCTATGAAGAGACCCACCAAACATTGACTTTATTGTTTCTGGATAGAAAGAAGTAAGGTTATACCATTTTAAATTCTTTCCATTTAATGATATATTGTACTAGTCATAATTCTTTCAGTCACAGATGAAAGAAACTCAGGTGAAAGTAGATTAAGGAGAATGCCCCCCTGCAGGATCCAATACCCTGCAAGCCTTAATTATGCTGAGAGTCTGAATGCAAGATTCAAGTAATACTATGAGCACTCTCTATTTACTGGCTTTACTCTTAGATCAACTATATTCATGTGATTTCAAAAGACCACTAACACTTGCAATCTAGCACCACTGTCATACCTGATTATGAAGAGAAAATGGATTAACAGTAAAAATCAAAAAAGTAGATGATACTCCTCAGTAGTGATGATGTAAGGTCCTCAAGAAAATAGAAACCACCTATGGGGTCATATGCTTTTAATGACAGCATTGAGAAGGCAGAAATTGGTGGATCTTTGGGAGTTAGAGATCAGCCTGGTCCACATAGTGATGCCCTGCATCAAAAAGAAAGAAAGAAATGGGAAAACACCTGTGTTTTCTGAAGGAAGAATACAATATATCTTATATAATATTCTTATCCCTGATAATCACATCTGGCCATTAAAACTTTGTTCTTTATTTAACTGTCATGTTATTGGAAAATTAAGGGAGGAAGGGACCCATATAAATAAATGGCATCATGAAATATTCAAATCTAGACAGTGGGGATATCTCCAAGGGTAACTCAATACTATTTCTTCACCAGATCAATAGTGTTGGGATATTGAAAAAATAAGGAAGAAGAAAACACAGATTAAGATTTGCAATTCATGAACCTGATGTGGATAGTGCCTGAAAATTCAATTCCATTAAATGACTATTGTTGAAATTTCCAATTTGTGCTAGTGAGATTGTTGGATTATTTGAAGATCAAATTTTTAAAAAGATTTTTATTATACTTTATTTTATATCTTTGTGTAGGTCTGAGGTTATCCTTGTATACCATGTGCATGCGGGTATATGCAGAGGATACTTACAGATTGGTATAGATGGATGATATACAGATGATATAGGTATGATAGATACATAGATGCATAGATATATACAGAGAATACCACTGCTCTCCTTTGATGGTAAGAAAGAGTTTTCATGTATATACAATTTTCTTGTAAATGTCATTTAGAATGGATGCAGGATAGTGGACCCAAATTAGCTCCAAATTCATAAGCTTGCTTTCTCTTATAGTCTTACTCTGAACCACACTGTATGCATATCTTTGTTCACATATTTTATCATTTTAGACTCATGTCATATATTCAGAATTATAGGGCTGTTGCCAATAAAGAAGATCTCTCCGACCTATAACATCAGCGATCACACAGGGAAAAATATCATCTCAAACATTTAGTGTAATATAACTCTGATGGTTAAAGGTCGAACTATGTATCTAGAGAAGATAAATAGGATGCCACTGAATACTGTGCAGTCACTGCTGGTCTGCAGGTCACAGCTCTGTGCAGCACTGTTTCTACAGTGATTTTATTTAGAATCTCAAGCAGAAAAGGAAAAAAAACTTTTGATTTTATTTGCTTATTTATAGGCCTCCAGACAGTGGGGATATTCCGAGTTGGAAGCTCAAAGAAGAGAGTAAGACAAGTAAGTGAAGACTGAGTGTCGTCTGTTTCAGCTGACATTTCATGGAATTACTAGGTAGAAAGTTCAAGTTTATACAGATTCTCTTCTGACTATCTTTTACTTACACTCTTGCCAAGTATAATATGATTAAGACCCAGGAGATGAAACACCACTCAGAAGCTTGGAAATATGGAGTTGGGATGAAACCACTGAAAGAAAATGTCTGGATATGTCCATTCTGTGCTTAGCAAAAGGAAACTATTTGATAAAAGTGTCTCTGAAGCAGGAAAATGGGAGACTCAAAACATGCCTAACTAATCAGGAAGTGATAATAAAAAATAATACAGTATTGGCCAATTTTACCAAAATATGATAGGAAAATGTCTTACACTCTGTTATCCACTCTGATGCTACGTTTATGCCATTACTTTTGCAGAAATAAATGCTTTATAAGATTCTATGGAAGCATTGGTCCACGGTTCATTTTTTATGATAAGACTATTCCTTATTTTTTCCAGTCTTACACTACATTCTTGTGGTGGAAATTAGATATTATATTGTTAAAGATAGCTTTTTTTGATCAGATAGGTATTTGGGGTTGTGATGACTTCATAAAAGGCAAGCCATCCCTTAACAGAACTCATTTGTTGGGAAAAGGCAGTTATAATTTTGTTTTCTCCTATTGATTGAAAGAGAAGGAAATAAGGAACTCAACAATTTAAAAGCTAAGCCAGGTAAAAGTTTCAGTTGGATGAAGCTAAAAATTATTTACTCATATTTTAAAGTAAATACCCCATCATGTATGTTTTCATTGTTAAGATAAAGGTTTTTCTTTTTTCCTGACTGGTTTATTTGTATTTTTAATAATCACACAAGATGCATGAACATTTAATATTTCACCCCGCACTTGTAAAATGGAAAATTGTTCAGCAACATCTTCTAGGTCTCACACCTATGTAAAATTAAGGAAGACCTTTATTAGAAATCATGAGCAAAAAAACTCATCTTCTAACTTATTCTCTCAACCATTCAAGACAGTGGTGAAGGGCTTATTATATCATATGATGCACTTGTTATAATAGAGACAAAAATACAGAGAAATATGAAGTCTATTGCTTACAATCTATTACTTACAATTGAGGTTCACTTTGGAATATTTTGAGTAACATGTTTTTTTTTCTTTTTTAAATTATTTTATTAGATATTTTCTTCATTTACATTTCAAATGCTATCCTGAAAGTCCCCTATATCCTCCCCCCATCATGCTAAATTCTTTATATTGCCCACCTTTCTGCCATCTCTAATACCCTCTCTCTCCTGGGGGTTGGTTAGGTTTGTGTGTGTGTGTGTGTGTGTGTGTGTGTGTGTGTGTGTGTGGTGTGATATGTGTGTGTTCAGACAGTATCATGGTGTATCTTAACTATCTTAATTGCAGTATTGCTATGGACATCCTCTTCATTCTGGCTGTCTTGTAAATGCTAATGTAAAGTTGTCTCAAATAAATGAACAATTGAGGACAGTGATGAATATTTTTACCAGGTAGACAGATGATGGTTGCCAGAAATTATTCCTTAACAATTTTGGTTTCATAAAAACGGTGGAAAATCTTTGTGCAGGAATTTACTTAAGGATTACTCACTCAATGAGATGCAATTAGTGGTAACTTAGGACTATATTTGAGTATGACATATGCTTTAAATCACTATTTTATGTTTTTATGTTACTTCTCCATAGACTGAACTTTTTCTTCAAAAAGTAAGAGCAAGGGCTTGGGAAATGGCTCTTGGTGTATAAGCAGGAGGGCTGGAGTTCAGATCCCCAGCACCCACATAAAAAGCATGGTATGGCCATATACATATAACCTCAGCACTAGGGGTAAGTGAGCATAAGCACAGACAGAGGATCCCTTGACTCAGTGGCCTCCTAGCTTACTGCAATGAAATGCCAAACTCTCCAGCTTCAATTCAGTGAATGAGTTTGTCTAAAGGGCATAAGAATTCCAGTGATAAAGGAAACACCCAACATCATTCCTTGACCTCTATATCTCCTGTACCCACAGAGGGAAGGTGGGCCATATGAATGTTTAAAGTAAGAACTTGTCATTTGTGCTGTTACCAGCTTACCTTGTATCTCTTCTAGTCTACCAAATCAAGGAGGCATAAGGACTTTGTCTCTTTTATTACAAATATACTTTGAGGACCTATAATAGGGCTTGAAATCCAGCAAAATGTAATGAATCCTAGATGGATGAATGGATGAGTGAATGAATGAATGAATGAATGAACGAACGAATGACAGACAACAATGCATAAGGGACATCAAGCTGTCAGAGATGAAAAGCAGAGCATGATGTTATTATCATTTCTGTCACATTGTTACCATGTTTTTCTGCTGTCACCCATGTTAAGAGGCTTTGTATAGTGATTGAGGCAAAGAATCTTTCTGGTAACTGCTCATACAGCTACGCTAACAAACTAGAGATAACTTTCATTTCAATGTGCGATCTGTTAAGACTTCATCATTCTTAGCTCATCTACATTATTAGTTTTGTTACTTGTCAAATAATCTTGAACTTTTTGTTGGTATTCTAGTAAAGTATCCAAATTCCGATATGATCTGTTTGGTGACATGCCCAAGTGTTGTGTAATGGTTCTCTCACATTTACACTTGACCTAAATTCTCTTCTAACCCTCAGCCCTTACTTACAACTTCCTGATTATTAATACCTACTCCTCTGAAAACATCATTAACAACAAATATACGACTTTTGTAATAACACATTCATATTTATACAGAGATGTAGATAGATATTCATAATTAATATGAATAAAGTCTATAGCTTAAGGTGACATGTGTCTTTCTCCCCCCCCCCCTTTTTTTTGACCTGTGGGGACTTAATGCCAGACACTGTCCATGAAAATACTTCTCTTTGTCGAACACTGAACACTGAAACTAGATGGTTCTAAGATATCATTGCTACTTGAAGCTTCTTGTTAAATTAGCCTTATAAATCTTATGTAACTGTCTCTTGAACCATTGATTTTTTTTTTTAGTTGCGTGAAGAATTTGACCGTGGGGTTGATGTCTGTCTGGAAGAGGAGCACAGTGTTCATGATGTGGCTGCCTTGTTAAAGGAGTTCCTCAGAGACATGCCTGACCCCCTTCTCACAAGGGAGCTGTACACTGCATTTATCAACACTCTTCGTAAGTAATAGAACCAGATTTGCGGGAAAGTATTCTGGAATACCAGGGTGTCCAGCTCACTCATGAAAATCTTCTTCATGTGTTTTCCGATAACTGGTTTGCCTTTATTGGTCTCTAATGAATGGGCTATTTGGGGGATTTTCTGAGATAAACCCTAGGGAGAACTACTAAGAAGAAAGCTGGACTAAAACAAATGGGAAAAGCCAAGAAGAATTTCAGATGTTTTCAAATGACCCCAGGAAAGTAGAAAGTCCTATAAGTTGATGCTTTGAAGTGCTGGCAAGAGTTTGCATTGAGTCAGTGCCTAAAAATGAATCATGGCTTCTGGTATGAGGAAAGAGGGAGCCAAAGAATTCAGAGTAAGACAGCAGTGAGCATTTCAGTGGAAGCAAAATGGCACAGTTCAGTCACTACCCCTGCTTTCAAAATAGCTGTATCTGGCTATGCACACAGACCCCAGATAAGGAGAAAGGATGGGGAAGAGAAGGGCAATACCAGAGATGTGTTATCCTTCATACATCCCTTCTTGCAATACAGCAATTCTGATGATATTGTGGCTGAGAAAGAAGACATAAATGTCTTGGGTGTGTCCAACAAAAAATGTCTGTTCCTTGTATATTGTTCCTTATTCAAGAAGAGCAAAGGCCCTTAAAAACACCATAAAAGATTTCGGAACATTCACCAATTCCCAACCACTCTTAGTAGGTATTTATCTGTATGCACTAAAATCCACTAAGTTAGTCTGAGTAATGAATAGGGAAAAGTTTGGTAACAGAAATGAGGCAAATGGTATTATCTTTCTCATGATTTACCTAGATGTCCACCTTGTCTCTGTATCTTTCATAGGGTTTTGTAGCTCTGCTGCTAAAGTAGTGGGAAAAAATTGTGAAGACATTGAGTGGGGCTGGCGTAGGTAACCTCTTTCTTAATGTAGCAGAAAGGAAAACTGTCCTCAGTGCCCAAACAGTGTCAGCTCCTCTTGGTCTTAGAGAGCCTCTCTCTTCCTTCTGTAGTGTTGGAGCCTGAGGAACAACTGGGCACCTTGCAACTCCTCATTTACCTTCTACCTCCCTGCAACTGCGACACCCTCCACCGCCTCCTACAGTTCCTCTCCATTGTGGCCATGCATGCCGATGATAATGTCAGCAAAGATGGACAAGAGGTATGCTACTATAAAAAGAGTGACTTCCTTTGGATTGTTCACCCATTGTTCTGTTACTGTTTCAGCGCAAGCCATCAATATGACCATACATTTCAACTGGGAATTGGGCCAACCCGCCATTTGCTTTAGTTACGTGTCTCCTGAATTCAACCAAAAACCCAACCAAAAGCACCTTAAGGAAGGAGGGGTTTGTTCATCATACAAGCAGGACATGGTTACAGGAAAAAGAAGCAGGCAGTCACAGGGTGTCTATAGTAAGAAAGAGAGGACAGGTGACTGCTGACAGTCAGTTTGCTTTCTGCATTTTATTCAGTGGGGACTGAATGATACCAACCACATTTAGAGTGAGTTGTCCCACCTCCATCTAATGTAGATTACACATCATTGACATGCCAAAAGATTTGTTTTTGTGGTCATTATAAATACAATCACAAGTTCCCTGACATTTATGTCATAGTGATGCCCATAGCCTTCACCCAGAGGACAGTATCTGAAAACACATAAACTGCCAACCTCCTTGCTGTTTCAATGATGTCTCCAAATGAGGCTTCCCTTTTCCTTAAAGATCCTTTACTCAGTACTAAACTTCCGATTGTGATGGGAACATAAACAATTAGCTATCGAAGAGTTGGAAATGTGTAAAATTAGGATATGGGAGTGAGAAAAATTCCATTCATGTAACTGACTTGACCTGTTCAGCTGACTTGGAACCAAAGCATGGCATCCCCTCTTATCTCAACAGCATTACTGCAGAGAGGACCTTTCACTCCTTAAACCATGCCTCCAAAACTGGCATTTGCTGAATGAGATGGGCCTTCTATTCTGCTTTTAAATGGGGTATGGAGGGGACTGGAGGTTCTGGTCTTGGCACTTTTATGGCAGTGCCACATGAAGTCAACTATTAAAGGCACATTTGCAAAAGTCCTATGGATGATTTAGGCATATTCTAGTGGGAACTGGTTTCTATTCAGAACTAGTATGGTCCCTCTTCCATATGAAATTTTGGGGGTTGTGTTTCTCTTCGATTACACTCATACTTTCAAGAGTTTTATAGTTTCGGGCTGGAGAGATGGCTCAGTGGGTAAGAGCACCCGACTGCTCTTCCAAAGGTCCGGAGTTCAAATCCCAGCAACCACATGGTGGCTCATAACCATCCGTAACAAGATCTGACGCCCTCTTCTGGAGTGTCTGAAGACAGCTACAGTGTTCTTACATATAATAATTAAATAAATCTTTAAAAAAAAAAAAAGAGTTTTATAGTTTCACCATTGGTCTAAAGGCACGCTGCCTGCTGACTGAAACTATTAAATCCTCACCCTCATAGGAGAGCCTGCTTCCTTCTTTGTTTTCACACAGTCACACTTCTCTCTGACTTTGGTTTTCCCTTGAGGCCTCAAACCCATTTATAGGTTAACATGCACTGTAAATCAACAAAAGGGAGCCAGGGGCATTCCAATCTTAACCATATGTGCTGTTGTTTATGTCCTTATTAAGCAGATCTCAGCCATATTAGGAACTCAGAACCATGCTTGTCAGATTTTGTTCCCATGGGGCATGGACACGTGAAATTTTTTCACCATAATTTAGAAAAGCAATCCTTCATTTCTCCTCCTCCTTCCCACCAGGAGTATGAGAACAGAACTTGAACTTTCCAGAGGTAGCCATTTTTCTCTGTAAAAGTTGTAATTAGTGAAACCCCCACTGGCTTCAGGTTTCATCATATGGTCCTGACACCTTATTTCAGCATACACAGCTCTTCCATGGGTATACTATAATTCTCATAATTGTTGCATAGTAACATTATCCGTCTGGGTGTCAGCCTTTATGGACTACGGTGATAATGGAAGCCATAGAGTCTAGAGGCTGAGTGGAAACAGAACCCTAATTGGAAGGTATGCCAATTGCCTCTCCGGTGATCCTTAAGTACTATGTGAGAAGAAAAAAGCTGGGTCTTGGGTGATTGAGAAGGCAAAAAGTCAAGTCTAACTCGCTATTATATTACTTTTTAAAAACAATTTTCAGTCACACTGTTTTCAGTTCAAAGCTCAATAAGATTCCATTACTCATGCTGCAAAGAAGACAATATAGATTAAAATATAGATTATTATAGATTAGAATATAAATGAAAATATAGATTAATTTTAACCTGTTAGGATCCCAGTTACTAGTTATGACTCCCCCATAATGGTTTGGTTTTGTGCCAAATTACTTAATCCTTCTAATAGGCAAGATAAATATCATTGTGCCCACTTTTCAGGTGTGGAAACTGAGAGACAGTGGTTAGGTATCTTAGCTCATGTCCTCCAGGGAACTTCCATTTATGGCAATATAAGTGGCACATTTGTATAGCTTACAACTCTGGAGATGCTCCATATACCCTGTAGCCACTGTAGATGTGCAGTTTTTAAGACAATACCCCAGTAAGTAACAGAAAAAGGCTACTGCAGAAGGATCTCTTTCAGTCATCTATATGAAGTAATAGTGGCTGGTGATCAGATGGATTTTGCAGCTAGTGAATGTCTTTAACAATAGCCAGTCTTTAACTATATGTCTTTAACTATAGCCAATCTTTAACTTTAATGTCTTTAGCTATAGCCGGTGATCAGAGGGATTTTGCAACTAGTAAATATCTTTAACTGTAGCCAGTCTAAGTTACTGAGTTTTTAAAAAGCAGGAAAAACTGAAGGGCAACATCACTTCCTTGGACAGGTTTAGCAGATTAGTACTGAATGCTTCTGTGGGCAGATTCTCCATTTTGCTAAGATATAAACTTTGGGAGTATTGTGAAACAGATGATTTAATTTATGCTGTAGATTGATGTCACACACAGAGAGAAGGGAAGAGGAAAGAGAAAGAAACAGAGACAGAGACAGGCAGAGAGATAGGAGAGGAGAGATGAGTGTTAGGAAGCTTCTATATCAAAGGCAATAGAGAAAACAGGAGTCTAGAAGGTGGAGGACAGAGGACAGAAGAGAAACAGAATCAAGGAATGTAGTATCAAATCTCTTCAGACCCTGAGCGAAGGTATAGTCATGACTTAGAAGACCCGCAAATGGCTTCTTGGAGAAGGCTGTGTAAAAGCCAGATTTTAAATAGCTTATTGTGAAGTTGGGCCATGTAAGCATGGCATAGGAATAAAAGTTAGTAAGGGTAGTGGTAGAGGAACATAGAAGTTCTTTGCTTAGATTTTTGTAGTTGAATGAACTGGTAGGGAACCAGAATGGGCAGAAGCAGATAGGAGGGCAAACTACCACACTATAAATTGGGGTCAAAGAACAGAGCATTTATCTATCTCTTCCTACCTATTTGTTAGTTTGTGTTAGCCATTTTTTTAAAAAAATTGTCTGGAGGCTCACAACATTTTGCCAGAGCCCCATCTTTCTGAAAGAAGAAGAGGCAAAGCAGAGGCAAGGCTGGGGAAGGCCAACACTTCATCATCTGCAATGTGAAACATAATGTCCTTTCTAAGATGTGCTTAAAATTCAATATACTCTTAGTTGGTAGGATCATGAAGATAATATACTAAAATGTACATGAGGAAAAATGTATTGAGGAAAATTGCTGGTCTACCCACTGATGGTATGTTGGCGGAAATGGCAGTATTTTATTTAATTTTTTCTCTTGTGTTAATTTTGTTTTATTTCATTCTGTTAGGCTTGGTATTTTCTTTGCCACTTAGGGGAAAAACAAAATTTCAGGTTTAAGAAACATTTTATTTCCCTTTTTAAAAATATTATAGTAGGAATAAAATGTGGTGTGACGAGGCATTTATTTGGTGAGAAAGGCCATAGTTGGCATCAGGTTCTTAGAGGAACTATATAAGAAGCAACAAAAAACCAATGTGGAGCTATACTTCTTGATCTTTGAGGAGGTGCTTCCTTCTAGAACATGAAAAGTTGGCTTTGGAACTTCAGCAAGATTCTACCTCCCTTGCCTCAACCTCCTCTAGAGTTGCCTTAAAGCTCATTTTCCCTTCTGCCCATGATGTCACAAAATCTGTCATAGAAATTGAATAGGACGAAGTACAGTCATATGATGTACAAAAGGCTGGCACCAGCACAGCTGTGTGGTTTCATTCCCTATAGTTTCACCTTCTCCTGGCTCTCAGATTTACTGCCCCACTATCTATAAAATAATGACCATAGCACAGCTGCTTTACACATAAGCTTATTAGAGAAAGAGCTGAGTATGTCTGTGGAAAGCCCCTAGATATGATGTCTGGACACACTGGACTTTTAATACATGTGAGCTATTTATATGGTGTTTAGAAATGATCTGGGATGCTTACTTAGTGAAGATAGAAGATTTCCTGGAATTGGCTAGCTAACTAAATCATTCAATAATGAGCTATTTTTTTAGTGTTCCTATCACCTAGAGAAACCATATATATTTTCATTAAGTAAGTAAGTAATGTGCATATGAGTATATATTAAAATATGGGGAGCAAAGGTTAGAGATAACCAAAAGCAAGTCTCCCTCACAGTTTCAAAAACAGCAAAACAAAACATAAAATGGGGAGAACAAACCACAGCAGCTGGGGCTGCAGCTGGAATCCATGTGCAGTTTTACAGATGGATAGAATTGCATTCCCAGAATAGCAACCAGAGAAGGAGAGAGCGGAAACAGAGCTCTGGGTTGTCCTTGTACTAAACATTCTTTCAACTGAAAACAAAATCTTCAGTTTCTTCAGAGAGAGAGAGAGAGAGAGAGAGAGAGAGAGAGAGAGAGAGAGAGAGAGATTTGGAGAGTTACTTTTAAGGGGGATGGGGAAGCTTTCCTGATGCCTCCAATTTCTGAAAGAAGGAACTGGAAAATGACATGTATTTTATTTTCTCCTTAAGCANGAAGGAGAGAGCGGAAACAGAGCTCTGGGTTGTCCTTGTACTAAACCTTCTTTCAACTGAAAACAAAATCTTCAGTTTCTTCAGAGAGAGAGAGAGAGAGAGAGAGAGAGAGAGAGAGAGAGAGGCAGAGAAACCCCCAATTTTACTTTTAAGGGGGATGGGGAAGCTTTCCTGATGCCTCCAATTTCTGAAAGAAGGAACTGGAAAATGACATGTATTTTATTTTCTCCTTAAGCATGAATTTCCAAGAAGAGGATTGAAAACTAGAATGAAAACTTATGAGGCTTCATGCCAGTGAAATAAAACAAAGACCAAGTAGCTCAAGGTCCCACAGAAAAGGCATTGTCTCTTTGATTTTGTGAAGTTTACCACAGGGAATACTTTTCCTTGGTGGTGACTTGTTTACCTGAAAATGACCTTGCCTTCTAAAAACGAAAGCACTCTGAGTTCTGTGGCGAGCTTGCAGAACAGTACTTCCACCAGTTCAATGCTTCACAAGGGAAGACCCAGGGGCTTCCATGAGGATTCCTGATTCCTATGCAGGGCAACCTCATATGGTACAGTATGGATCTTCCTGGGGCTGGGGTTGCATCTTTATCCTGACAATAATCAGCATTTTCAGCCAAAATGTTAACGAGAGAAATAAACATTCAGAGACCAATAGTTCTCACTAGGGGAAATTTTGCCCTACAGGTACACAAAGCCCCATGTGGAAACACCTGGGGTTGGCACAACTAAAGGTGAATGGAAGCTCCAAGAATTTAATGTTCTAACTCTACTTAGTAGCCTACCATGCATAGGACAGTACCCAAAGCAAAGAACAGTCTTTCACTAAATTTCACTACTGCCATGATAGATAAACACTTTATTAGAGATATTTAGACTTTCCTTCCCATTTAGGAAAAAAAAGGCAAGTAAGTAAAAGGATTACCAAGCCTTTAAAAATGTTCATATTCCTGATTGTAATGATTTAACTTAGAGAAATGACTCCCAAGACAGTGCTCAGCCAAAAACATAAGATGTCTTTTCGTAGATATTTCTGTACCTTATTTATAGTAACACGAGACTGAAAATGACACAAAGGCATATCACTTGGCTGCGCTTAAAAGAAATCATGATCAGTTTTGTGCAATGGGATGCTTACAGTCCAGAAAAAAAAAAGGAAGAAGGAAAATTGTTTGAAATTGAGAGATTGATTCAACATGTTAGTAAGAGACAACAAGCCAGTTACAAAATAGGCTACAGAGTGAGACTCTAGCTTTCAGGGGAAAAAACCCCAGCAACTACACCACAGGTGTCTGTGCAAACCGGAACTTAGGAAAGCATTTGAACAACTAGATCTGGGGATTAGTGGAATGAAGATTACTTCGTTTCTACATGCTAGCTCTCTACTTATCAACATGTGGAATATGAGTTTGTTTCATTAAAATAATACTTTTGCACCTAAAGAGTAGTTTGCTGCCTTCGTTCTGGGCGTCCTTGATAGTGCAACCCCTACTCACCCTGTGTCTTTCTTTTTTTTGTCTCTGCTTCGAGGGTGTTTGAAGAAGCATCTGCACTGACTTTTCTAGCTTCAACCCTGCAAATGCTCTGATTTAGACCACCAGAACCACACTCAAATCTAGTCCAAAGGGGAGTAAATAGAATGTCATGGGGAACATCTGTCACAGGAGATCACACACTTGAAACTAATCTCACATTCCTTCCCAGCACCTGTTTCTCTTATTTTCCAAATAGCTACCTCATTCTTGGTTGTTTTATCAGCTGCCCCTTAAGGGTGTTAAGGTTGACTAGATCCCTCCATAGTCATTGCCTATTTTCAATCTGTTTCTGTTACTGTGACTTAAGTGTGGAATCATCACCTCCAGTGTGAGTACAATGTCCCACGTGGTCACTCCCCAATGCTCTTCCTAAGGCAATAGATTGCTCATTCAAACAGGCAAATATGTCCACTGCACTTTTGTGTGCTTCACTGTGAAAATGCTCCTTCCTCAAGAGACTCTTCTTTTCACCAGAAATAACTCTTTTCTCTTTTCCAGACGGTGTGTGTGTGTGTGTGTGTGTGTGTGTGTGTGTGTGTGTGTGTGTGTGTGTGTGTGTGTGAATGTTCTGGGGTCTCTGGAGTTGATAAGATTCATTTTTGTACTCAATACCTGGGAATGACAAGTATATTTTCTTTCTAGAATGTGAGCCTTCTAAAATGAGGACTATGTTACAATGGTTGCTATAAATGGTGAAAATAAGTCTGATCAATGAAACGTGTCAAACCTAGGGTAGGAATATGCTGAGCAGATGGATCAGTGAAGAAGGTTTGGATTGATAAAGGGACAGATAAAGAGACACGTTGATAGATGATTGCTGAATATCAGTATTTTTATCTTTTTTACTGGTTATTTTATTTATTTACATTTCAAACATTATCCCCTTTCCTGGTTTCACCTCTGCAAACCCCCTATCGCATCCTCTCTCCCCCTGCTTCTATGAGGGTGCTTACCCACCAGCTTACCCACTCCTGTCTCACTTCCCTAACATTCCCCTACACTGGGTAAGGCATCAAGACTTCACAGGATAGCCGGGCCTGGTGGCGCAGGCCTTTAATCCCAGCACTCGGGAGGCAGAGGCAGGCGGATTTCTGAGTTCGAGGCCAGCCTGGTCTACCAAGTGAGTTCCAGGACAGCCAGAGCTATACAGAGAAACCCTGTCTCGAAAAACCAAAAAAAAAAAAAAAAAAAAAAGACTTCACAGGACCTAGGGCCTCCTTTCCCATTGATGTCAGATAACGCCATCCTCTGCTACATATGTATCTGGAGCAATGGGTCCCTCCATGTGTACTCTTTGGTTGGTAGTTTAGTCCCTGGGAGCTCTGGGGGGGGGACATCAATATTTTTTAAGGACAAATGGATTGGGAATGTTGAATAGGAATAGTTTTACAATAAACAGTTAAGAATTGCAACATTTTAATTAATGTGATATTAAGATGACCATTTAAATTTTATCCTCAATCCAAATTAGGAATCAAATGAAATATTATCATTCCCTTTTTGATTGAGATAAAGGTGAAATTTTCATGCAAGGAAAAATTACTAATGAAAATATATCATAGCTTATTTAACCATCCAGAATTTTAAAGGGCAACATAAAATTAGATAATCTTTGTGTTTTCTTCACCCATAGGTTACTGGGAACAAAATGACATCTCTGAATTTGGCCACCATATTTGGACCCAACCTGCTCCACAAGCAGAAGTCATCAGACAAAGAATATTCTGTTCAGAGCTCAGCCAGAGCTGAAGAGAGCACGGCCATCATAGCTGTGGTACAGAAGATGATTGAAAATTATGAAGCCCTGTTCATGGTAAGTGGCACTTCAGTGGTGATACATCTCAGTGATTTGATTATTAGTTGCCTGCGGTGGTATAAATGGAACTCGGGTTTTTCGCTTTCTGTTTTGCTGTGCTGGTTATGAGTAAACCATTATATGTTAGGCAGTTTTGATCAAACAGAAATTTCTATTACTCTGGTGTCACTACAAAAGTTTGTTTCCATGTCCTAACCATCATATAGGAAGTATAAATTTCATTTCATTGTCCCTTATATAATAATCACATGTAAAGATTTAGCCACTGACAAAAGAGTAGTTCTTGCCCAAAATATTAGTAAAACACTCCTTTTGAAGTTATGTTATCTCTGTGAGTTCATATGCCCATAACCAACCATGGTGACATGATTTCTCCAAGGTCAATCTTGACATGGCACCTCCTGTATGAAATGGCACGTTTCTTTCCCATGCCACTTCCCATGCTGCTTATCTGTCCCTTGAAGCCCATTTACCATTTTTATTTATGTTTATCTTGCTCAGCCTTGTGTTGTAGTCATGTATGGCCATTTCCTCTATTAGATTATAAGTGCATTTACAGCAAGGACTGTGTCCTTGTTATCTCCTTTCTGTATCCTCTGTACACTTTTCAAAGGCCCTTCCTCTGGTAGGCACTCAGTGAATAATTTTTTTGATTTGTATTGAATTACACATTCCTATTTTTCTTCATAAAACTTCATTGCTTGCTCACACATACCTTGAAACATCAGAACAAAAGCCAAATTTCTTCTATTTCTGTTCTCTACTCAGACTGCATGTCAATTTTTACAGGAATGTTCTCCATTTTTTCTTTTGCTATTTCTCTTATCATTTGCAAATGCAATAAAGTTTGCCTATTCCACTAGAAAAGTAGTTCTTAACCTGGGAGGTTGCAACCCCTTTGAAGTCACCTAAGACCACTGGAAAACACAAGTATTTACTTTAAAATTTATATCAGCAGCAACATTACAGTTATGAAGTAGCAACAGAATAATTTTATGGTTGGAGTTCACCACAACATGAAGAGCTATACTAAAGAGTCACAGCTTGAGAAAGGTTGAGGATCATTGCACTAGGGCCTTTTGTGGTCCCTTCAACTTAGAATGCTAGCTACCTCTTTTGAATCTCCTGAAGCATTTATCTATATTTATATGCTTAAGAGTTGCTTTGTTGCCATGTTTGTCCTATACCCATTTATTCTGGATATTTAAATGCCAGTGATTTGGAATAGCTGCCCTATTTGTCTTGCCTGTATGATTGAGAGCAAGTTATTCAGTACCCTATAATCATTCATTAAACTCATGTGTAATTGGAAAAAAAATCTAATCCTTAAAGTTATGACCAAAGCTGGGCGTGGTGGCACATGCCTTTAATCCCAGCACTCGGAAGTCAGAGGCAGGCAAATTTCTGAGTTCAAGGCCAGCCTGGTCTACAAAGTGAGCTCCAGGACAGCCAGGGCTATACAGAGAAACCTTGTCTCAAAAAAAAATGTTATGACCAAAATCATTTGCTCTGAGAAAGAATTATATAGACTGTAAATATCAGTCCAATTGCTAATTAATAATTATATTTTTTATAAGATGAGATAGATTACAATCTCAGTATTTTATCACTAGAGATGTAAGTATCATAATGTTTTATCACACATTTGGTAGGCTGCCTCATAGAAGGCAACTTGGTTACCCCAGAACCTTATATTGTGAGATTCTGTTATATCTAGGCTTTTAAAGTATACCTAAAAGGAGTGTCCATCATATGCACTCAATTCTATTGTCCAGAACTTACCCACAGATTATATTTAACTGCAAGGGAAGCTGGGAGTTGTACTCTGGATAGAAGCACAGATGGAAGAGGAAATACATTTACCACAGTGAATAACAGTGGCATCTTACTCCCCATTGTGTCTCTGAAGCATTGTCTCTGTGTTGCACATGGAAAGCTCTCAAAAATGTTGAATTAGTCATCAACTATATAAATTTCACACTTCGGTCCAAAACCTCATAATTAATTACATATTTGGATGAATCAAATGTCTGAACTTCTCAATATTTTCATCAAGTTTTAAGTCACATATCATCTTGCCAAGTTGTCTTGGCATTACTTCATGTTCTCTGGACTTTTTTTTTTAACAAAATAATATCTCTCATCAATCTTAATTCTAGTCTCTAAATTCTGTATTCTAAGCGAAGTTTTCCTTTATATGAAACCACAAACCATGGGATTTTTTTTCACCTCAGACACTAAACAAATGCTTCCTGATCTCCTTGAAAGGCGGAGGTCATTGTAATTATGTCATCCCTCTTTTCTCTACTTCCTGCCACCTGGAAGATCAGGACATCAGCAAAACAGGATTCTGTCTCTTGTAATGCTTCCCAAACCTGTCCTTGTTTTTATCATTTTCTGCAGAGATTACTGTCATGATTCTCTTGGGCATTAACGAATATTTTATGTGCACAAGTTATGGTTTCTGTTTCTTAAAGAAAACCATCTTGATGAGCTTCTCTAAAATCCAACCCCTCCACCCTTATTCCACTATTCTTTCTATGACTCCTCTGCCTATTGCTAATATACAGACACAGACACAGACACAGACACACACACACACACACACACACACACACACACACACACAGAGAGAGAGAGAGAGAGA
>NC_034613.1:147143670-147212816 GCF_900095145.1 Mus pahari
TTTGGTGGCTGATGATGGGATGGATTCCCGGATGGGGTAGTCTCTGGATAGTCCATCCTTTCATCTTAGCTCTAAATTTTGTCTCTGTATTTATATCCTTTCATGGGTATTTTGTTCCTTATTCTAAGAAGGAATGAAGTATCCACACAATGGTTATCCTTCTTGGTTTTCTTGTGTTTTGCAAAATGTATCTTGGGTATTCTAAGTCTCTGGGCTAATATCCGCTTACCAGTGAGTGCACATCTAGTGACTTCTTTTGTGATTGGGTTACCTCACTAAGGATGATATCCCCCAGATACATCCATTTGCCCAAGAATTTCATAAATTCATTGTTTTTAATAGCTGAGTAGTACTCCATTGTGTAAATGTACCACAGAATGTAAGTTAACTGTTGGTATAATCACATCTGATCTCCTTAGATGGACTATGGAAAATATACTAAAAATAAAAAGGACAGTGGAAGAAACAGAAGAGGAGAAGGACATAGATCCCAAATCAGGGTCTGTGAAAATAAAATGGAACCAGAAAACTTGACTGCAGTCCTGTCTCTGCTCTGTTACATGACCTCACCTTTGATTGCTTTTTCTTTAGTTATCAAGAACTAGTGTTAAATGAATGCTAGCCATGATCCTTTTTTAGGTCTAACATCTGTGTAGTTTGGTGCTCCAGAACTGACTCCTCCTTTTATATTTCTTTTTTTTAAAACTTATTTTATTAGATATTTTCTTCATTTACATTTCAAATGCTATTCCGAATGTCCCTTATAACCTCCCCCATCCTGCTCCCCTGCCCACCCACTCTCACTTCTTGGCCCTGGCATTCCCCTGTATGGGGCATATAAAGTTTGCAAGACCAAGGGGCATCTCTTCCCAACGATAGCTGACTAGGCCACCTTCTGCTACATATGCAGCTAGAGACACGAGCTCTGGGGGTACTGATTAGTTCATATTGTTGTTTCACCTATAGGGTTGCAGCTCCCTTCAGTTCCTTGGGTACTTTCTCTAGCTCCTCCATTGGGGTCTCTATGTTCTATCCTATAGATGAGTGTGGGCATCCACTTCTATATTTGCCAGGCATTGGCATAGCCTCACAGAGGTAGCTATATCAGTGTCCTTTCAGCAAGATCTTGCTGGCATATGCAAGAGTGTCTGCGTTTGGTGGCTGATTATGGGATGGACCCCCAGGTGGGGCAGTCTCTGGATGGTCCATCCTTTCATCTTAGCTCCAAACTTTGTCTCCTTTTATATTTCTTAAAAGCCTAGAAAGAAAAGTAATTTCATCACATATTTTAAATTCTCTTGCCAGTCACTATCTTTGAGAATCATTTCAGTTATACCAAGGATCATGGAAGTTCATACATATGAGTAGATAAATATTCAACTGTATATGTGTATAATTTTTTGGTATTTTCATTTTTTTAATTCTTTTAGAATAATTGCTACCCCAAATAGTGATGAAGCTACACAGACAGAACCTGTTAGCCTACTCTCCATAGTCCCTCGCAAGTTTTATGAGCTGGAAAAGGGATAAAGTGCTACCATTGACATTAGAAATGAAAGTTTATTAGCAGAGAGAGCTGTGAGCTTTTCCTTAAAAGCACAAAGCACCCTGCAAGCAGGCATTCCACAGAACTGGTGGAAAGGATCGAGAAACCCCAAGAAATCTACCATCTAAATGCTGTTCTGAATGTCCTTCATTTTCTAATGCTGAGAATGTTTCCTATGTGACCAGAATCTGAATTAATGGGAAATGGGAAAAGGAAACAAAGAATGTTGCTTTGACTCACAGTATTAAAGAGACATCTAAATTCAATAGATATTGGGATTCAAGAATTGACTAGCATCTGGGGTTATATCTAAGTGACAGAGTCCTTACCCTTTATGTCTGGGGTCTTGGATTCTGTCCCCTCAAGCCACAAGAATATGGGGGTTTTGTTTGGTTGCTGTTCATTGGTTTGTTTGTTTTAGGTGTCAGATTAGCCACTTGTTTGTAAGTCTTCAGAAATAGGTCTTCAAGGTCACAGGAAAAATGTAATATAGTAGCTTATGTTTATAAAATTACTGCCTAGGAGACTGAGTCAAAGACATTCTCAGGGTGCTAGCTACCAGTCTGAGTTATAGAGTGAATTCCATGACAGCCCAGGTTACTGTTTAAGGCTCTATGCCAGCAAAGATTATAATAGTAGTACTCAATGAATTTGCAAGGAATCTTGTTAGACATTCATATTCCTACACTACTTTTCAGAATATAGAATCGAATAGCACGGTGCCCAGGAATCAGCACTTTCTAATGAATCCCTTCAGGAGAGATTCCTATCGTGCCTAGGGAAATCACATATTGGGAAATACAGATTGAACGGAAAAAGCATGACCTTTGGGGTTAGTTATCAAAATTCAGATTGCCTCCAAGCTATGTGTGTGTGTGTGTGTGTGCACGCGCACGTGCATTTGTTTGTGTGTGTGTGTGTGTGCACATGTGTGTGTGTGTGTGTGTGTGTGTGTGTGTGTGTGTGTAATATAACCTCTGACCCCATGACTAACTTCTCTAAGCCTTTATCTTCTGTAAAAAAAAAATTAGATTAAAGGGCCTATTTTGCATGACTGTTTTGTAGACATTTCATTTAGAAAAGGTATGTATCACAAGACTGACATATATTGGGCTCAAAAATCAAACTAGTGCTGTTATGACAAGTACTATGGCATCTAGTTATCAGGCACATTCAAATGCTGCCTTGGAAAAAAGCCAACTGGCCATTGCAAATAATACTGTCACCTGCTAGCATGTGTGCATATTCCTATTCCTGACTCTATGCTTCTATTTTTCTTTCCAGAGCATTGATAACTTTTTCTATTGTTTTTTGAGACAATGTTTCTCTGTGTAGTCTTAGCTGTCTGGGAACTCCCTCTGTAGACCAGACTGGCCTTGAATTAGCAGGGCTCCTCCTGCCTCTGCCTCCCTAGTGATGGAATTAAAGGTGTGCACCACCACCACTTGACCACATTGATAGCTTTTTTAGTCATTCCATAATTAACTTATTTTTGGGTTCATTGAAACCAAATGGAATACAAATCTTATAATGGCATGTATTTTGTTTGCCTGTTAATACATGGTATCCCTGCAATATACCAGGGTAGCCTTAAGCATACATTTCTTCTGCCTTATCCTTTCCAGTGCTAAGAGTTCAGGCATGCACTATTAAGTCCAATGAAAAGAGAGATTTTAGGTTGTTCTATACACTGACACCCACACCATCTAGAAAGTACTTGGCAGAAGATAGCATTCCGTAACTATGTCTTGAATACTGTGACTCTACTGCCAGGAAAAGAAAATGTATTTTTATTACTGTTTTGATTCAGTGCCCTACCCCCACAATTCCTATACTTTTAAATCATGAGTCTCCGTGTTTGTCAATAGCTATTTAAAAATTGGTTAACATAAAATGGTACTTTCTGAAAACACCAGAAATAGAAGATGAGAATCATTTGTTTGCAGAAAGGATTATTGGTATCCCAAGTAAAAAGCATTCGCTGAGGAAATCATTGACACACTATCTGGTCTGCAAGCTGATGCTTCTGTGAGAGATGGTAGGGATCCCAGTGAAAACCACTCCTGACTCTTGGAATTAAGGAGAGTTTCAGAATGGAGTAGAGAAAGCTGTAGGTTTGCACTAAGGGCTGATATTACATGGACGTTTTTAGGAAAGGGCAAGGAAGAGAAGATGCGCTGGAGACATACTAAATACAGTGGAGATGTGGAAAAGAAACATATTCTCATTGCATTTCTTGTCAGCCCAAGCTGGAGAAGCAATAAGGGCACTTGGTAAATTTTAAATGCACACAACTGGCAGCAAAGGTCAGAAGACACGCAAATTTATGAAGCAATCCATATTTTAAAATATATTTTATGAAAAAACTTTAACAAAGGTCAGAAGCTATAGTGAGGTTCCCACAAGCTCAGCTGGGAGACAAATTGTGCTTTGTATTCTTTTCATTCCACAGTGTGGATTACATTTCTCTAGAATTTCTTTGTGTGCTATTCAAAGGCTGTTTTCCAAGTTATCAAACAAGAAACCACCCCAGGCAATGCATCCCTCTGATTGTATATGCTTTCTGTTTCCACACCAAGAGAGAAAATTACCCACCAGTTGTATGTCCCAGGTTGAGCTATGCGTCAACATCAGCTTCTCTAGATACTACCAGCATTCCATAAGGAATAAGGCAAGTTTGTGTGCCTAAGCAATGCCATGACTAAGTAGTTTATTTCCAAAACATAATGCCTTGCCACAGGGAAAAAGTAACAGAGGAACTTTGAATCAGAATCTTGGATAACGAAGCTTATTGTTGGCAAAGAAAAAATATAGAGCCAGGAGATCTTTAACAATCTTCCTCAATACGTCCAAGCTAGTCAAAGCATCTTCCTACTTCATGTTTAAGCCAGCAGATATGTCCAGTAGCCAGTCTGAGTTCCTGCTGGGGCTTTGATCACCTGTCCTTGACTGTAATGACACAACACTTTTTCTATTGACATCATATCCAGGTAGAGAGAACAAACCATTACTCCTGAGCATTTCTATTGCCTTTCACCTGTTGCCATGGAGCTAATTTTTCTTCCTTTATTTGTTTGTTTGTTTGTTTGTTTGTTTTCATCATCCTTGAACAAACTCTTTGGATATTTCACTATTTTTTTTCACTAAGGTTCTTCAATTACTTAGAAAAAAAACTTCTAGAAATATTCATTGTAGTCAGGGTGTTATAGATCATACCTTTAATGCCAATATTCAGGAGACCAAGTCAGGAGGATTCCTATGAGTTTGAGGACACCTTGGGCACTATGGTGAGTTCCAGGCCTGAGGTTCATACAGCCTGAGAACCTATTTTAAAAAACAAAAGCAAAAAAATAATTACCAAATTGAATTCCTCCTTTACCTCCACCTACACCCAGATGCTCCTAAAATAATGAACCACTTGTCACAAGAGAGTCACACAAAAGGTTTCATATTGATTTTGACCTTATTTGAGCTTTTGCAATCCGTAACAGCCAAAGTGATTCTTTTCAGCTTGTTAGCGAAAATGTACCCATCATGACTTCCAGTGGCATTTACTTTTGCTGGGGAGTGTTAATATTTTGAAATGCCAAAGCACTCTTCTTGGTCAAGTGCAAAGGGCTGGATGTCTGTGGAACACCCAGTGGCGTATATGGTAGGGCTGGGTCCTGGGAACTGCTGTTCAGGGAGCACCTAATGGTTTGTTATGGAGAAAACTTTTTCCCTCTTGGTAGTTTATGGAATAAACTACCTCATAGCAGTTAGACTCTAGGCAATCATTCAAGGTTTCATTTTTAATTTGATAGGGTAGATTTTAATTGTGACAGTTTTATTCCTTCATATGTGCAGTGTTTACATTTTTTTCTCTGAAGCGAGGGAGTAAAAAGTTCTTTTGATTTTTGGAATAACATTATGCTTTGAAAGAACACATTAAAATCTAAGGAGTTGAGTCTCCAGATAAACACAGCCATAAATGGTACCCCTAGAAAATGGCTAAAATTACCAAATCCTTGACTAAAATCCAGTTGAGATTTTGATGGCAAACAATGAATTCAGTGAAGGATCATGTTGAACCAGTTGGGCTTTTTGTTTGTTTGTTTTGTTTTCATTTCAACATGTGTTGTTGTTTGATGAAGAAATCTATTTTTTCTCATGTTTCCCCTTTCAATATAAAGGAAAGCCTTTTCTAGAAGCTTGGCGCCTAGGGGAGGTTAATCAGGATTACACATACGATCTTGCCCTACTGTTAAGCAAGAGTAACTAGCAAAGCCTATCACAGTTCAAGTCTACATCTGAGACTATCCCCCCCTTCCAGAGACATGCCTTATCAGGATGTCCCAGGAAGAAGTTATGAAGTCTGATGTGGTTAATTTTTTGTCCACTTGACCCACATTATGGTCTTTGGAAAAGAAACCACTTTGAGAAAACTTCCCCACCAGATTAGCCTATGGGATGGCCTGTGGGGCATTTTCTTGATTAATAATTGATGTGGGAGGGCCCAGTCCAACTGGAAAAAATGCCACTTCTGGGCAGGTGGGCCCGAGTTTTATACCCAACCAGGCTAGGAAGACAGTGAGAAGTACTCCTCCATGGCTCCTGCTTCAGTCCCTGCCTCTAAGTGTCATCTGTGAATTCTTGCCTTAACTTTCGTCAGCAATGCTGTGACCTGAGAGCTATATGCCAAAATAACCCCGTTCCTCCCAAAGTTGAACTTGATTATAGTGTTTTATCGCAGCCATGAATATATTTCTTATGAAGCTTTTTTACTACTAGCCCTCCTTTTAATAAACATGGTGTTTTCAGATGTGTTAACCTTTGTGATAACTTGTTCTAAAGGAAAATGGGATGAGTAGGGCAAGCACACGGGATTGCAGATGCAAGCACGGGAAGGCACTCAACATGTCCCAGTTTGCCTTAATTATAAGCAGCACAACCAGAACCAGATCTCAAAAGCTGTGGAGTCAGATACTTCTTAGACAGCAACTCCACCCCTGTGATAGTGAGCAGAAGTGACCAGCTTGTATGAACATTTACTATTAATTTAGGGACTTAATAAATAAACAAGAATCCAGTTTAAAAAAAAAAAAAAAAAAACCTCTGCTAGGAAACACGGAAACACTTGTGCATACCTTTCCAAGAGTGAGGCGGCTAGGGATCACACTGCTCTTTGAAGCTGCTGTTGCCTGCTAGTTTATTTACTCAGGTTTTGCTTCCCTATGAAGTCCCTAAATTAATGGCAAATTAATGCTTATCCAATGTAATTAAGTCTGTAGATTAAATATATTTTTATTAAGTGATAGTAAATGAAAGGTACAAATACAGAAAACGAGAAGTCACTGGAAAGGATGGCAGTTGCAGCTTATGATGCGAGCATTTGAAAATCCATTCAGGATATCAATTCCATCTCCTTACCTTTGTTTCCCCACTGGATCCATTTTTTTTAACCATTATCTCAAGGAAAAACATGTTTCTTTTCTTATGAGTTCTAAAAGGTTCTTTAAATCACTCTGTAACAAAAAAAATGGGATTTAAAGGTAATAATAGTTAATAAATTCTATGTACTCAAGTTAGTTCTGCAGACTACATAAGAAAACACTGTCAGCTCTGTAAGTTGTAGAGCTACGTCCTTAACTATATCACTGGATGTATATGTAAATCCTTTCTCCAACCCAAAATACTATCTTGGGACATTCAGAGAGAAACTATATATAGCCCTGTCCCATTTTATGTGCATTTGTTACCAAGGAAAAGTCACGTCTACTACATAAAATAACCCTCAACAATTATAATCACTTGGCAGTCAAGCCTAGTTGAATGAGTAAAAACTCAAAAATGCAGGATAGTTCAACCAAATGTACTGCACGTTATCTTTTAATAATGACACTATTTCCTGTATTGTATTATATTATAATAGTCCAGGTTATTCTGGTTATTCACACTGGTAATTTGTCATTAGACAAACCATATAGTCTTAGGGACTCGGACTGCAGTGCTTGTGTCACTCCAAAGGACATGCATGCTCTTATTTTTCAGTGGGAAAAGATTGGTGCTTGGAACAAAACTATGTACTACATATCCAAGCATAACAAATTTTAAATTGAATTAACTATGAATATGTGAGCATTTTCCTAATTTGCCCCTAGATGTATTTATAAAAATTAGTTCAAGATATACATTTTTAGCTTATATTATTTTTGCTTTGCTCATCTTTTTTTCCAGTGCTGGGAATCAAACTTAGGGTCTTACCCATGCAGAGCACACACTCTTCTACTGAGCAGCTCCACCCTTTGCTCCCTTGACTTGGAGTTTTAATATGTAGCCCACATGTGGCCTCACACTTATGCCTTCTCCATCAGCCTTACAAATACATGCCATAATGCCCAGATGCATTCTTTTTTTTTTTTAATCTCTCTTATGACCAACAGGATGGCTCAGTGAATAAAGTTGTTTTATAACACAAATCTCATTACCCACATAGTGGAAGGAGACAACCAGCTTCCACAACTTGTCCTCTGACCTCCACGTGCGCAGTCACATCAAATACGTGAACATAGAAAATAATAAAAATATTTCTCATTCTTATGTATTACTTTTTAAATGGGCATAAATGATCTATGCACTTAAACATAAACTTAAAATGATAGGGTTTTAATTGCTTAATTTATCTAATATAGTAAGAGAATACAATCTATCACTTTCTAAAATACCCACACTTTTTCCTTTCATTCCCTTTTAGTTCTCAGATCATTGTTTGTTTGTTTGTTTTTTAATCATAGAGGCTTAAATACCATCTGTATGTGTCTTTCATATTTCTATGCTCAGACAGGACCTATAAACTGAATTTCAAGTCCTCATTTCTGACTGCCTACTAGATACTTGTGCTTGGTTGTCTCACAGACCTATCAACATTATCCTATCAAAGCCAAACTCCTGAACTTCACCCAACCTTCTTCTCCTTTACCATATCAAATTCAATCAATAGATTCTCCATATTGTCACCCAAGTTGAAAAACTTGAAACCATCTGTTCTGTCTGTCTCTCATTATCATCCTTTCCTTTCAATAAATTAACTTAAATTGTCACCATTATTACCATCATGTTTAAGATCGTAATATTTCTCATCATCTTGTCACCCTGGTTCAGCACCAGTATTACTGGTTGGAACTCATCAGTTGTCCCTGTTGATTTTTCTTGCTTCAACCCTGGCTTTCCATTCAATCTACTTTCCACTGAGAAGCCAGACTGATAACAATTGTGTTAGTCATCATATCAAGATCTCTAATAGCTCCCCACACACTTTGAACAAAAGCAGACGTCTGAATCATGATCAAAAGGACTCTGCAACATCTGGCCCTGGCTACCTGCTTCCCCCTTACCACCCACATCTTCCTCACTCTTAAAATCTTGCTAGAGTCTCGCTGTTCCAGACTCAGGACTTTTGACATTAATTTCTTCCTTCTGCCTGGTGTAATATTCTCCAACTTTACTTTTTTCCCCTAAAGTGTCTTTTTCCCATGACATGATCATCCCATTTAATTCTACATCTCTTTCAGCATTTCTTGTCACCCTTGTTTGCTGTTCTCTACAGGACTCATGTTATGCTTCCCTTGTGTATTTGTTCAATGCCCATTTCCCTAGATTTGTTGCCAGATCCCAAAAGACAGTGATTCTTGTCTGTTTGGTTTGTAGCTGAATCCTTAAAATTCCTTTCCTGGTATTTACTCTGTAAGCATTGACCAAATATCGATGCAATGAATGAAGACTGGACATGGAAGAGAGCCAGGGAGAGAACCATAGTGGCTCTAAACTAGATGATGTCTGAAACACTGTTAGAAGAGAAGATAAGAACTACCTACTTGGGAGAGCAAGCCAGATGTAGTTTCAGCAAGATGTAGTTTCAGCTCTAAGGATAAAAAGAGTTTCTAGTAAATAACTTCCAACCATGTAGAGAACTTTGATGCATATTTTAAGGAAACTGGGTTAAAGTTAGCAAGATATCACTTAAAAGGCTCACCAACTGTATATATATATATATATATATATATATATATATATATATATATATATATTCCTTTTCCTCTAGAAACACAAACTAGTTTATGAAATTTGAGGGTTCAGAAAACTGGAGAGTTGAAAGTTGAATGTGATATCCAGCATAGCTTCACCCAGACTACAAATGATTTCGAGATCTATCCACTGCCGCCCCCCACACCATTATTTGTTGAAATGCTCAGGCTACATGAAGCTGGAGACTGTCTCTTGTCTCGTGGTTTTGTGTTGTCTCTAGTAGGGCCACATGCCTATTCCCCAGGCAGATGTGCTGCTCTTGGAATGGAATGGTTGGTCAACTTAAATGAAGGTACACCTCACCCTTGAGCCAAGGCTTGGAGAGTAGCTGGTTCTCCGGGGAGAACTAGGATATAACTTTTCTAAGAAGAGGGGAATGGTGGGTGCTAATGGCTAACAGATGGACACTACAAAGGGGTAATGAAGGCTTGAACTTTAGACACTGCAGTTGGAATGGAAGGGGGGGGAGAAGTAACAAACACAGGAAGTCAAGCTGACCTCCTGGCTATGACTGGGAGTAGACAAGACCATAGGCTTGGACTCACCTTGGAGATTTTGAGCTATGTGGCTAGAATTTGGCGATTTCATTCATGGGGTTTCAGAATGAAGTAGGAGGACAAGATTTATGAGAGAAGGAAGGCATTCTCTTCCTTTCTCATCTCTGGTTTTGTTAATAAGATTGTTTCCAGCTTCTCTAAACTCAAGAACAATTGAGTAGTGCAAGAGGCAGAAGGCAAATTCTTCCTCCAACCACTTATTCTCAGAAGACTTATCCCTGTGGTTTTGAAAACTCTTCTCTCGGCATTTACATGTGAGAAATGTATTTTCTCCCAGTAGTCTGAGTTGCTTCTGCTTGAGCTAGCAGAATCAATGGAGTTTAAAACTCATGTCTCTAGTTGAATATGTAGCAGAGAATGGCCTAGTCAGTCATCAGTGGGAGGAGAGGCCATTGGTCCTATGAAGGTTCTATGCCCCAGTATAGGGGAATGCCAGGGCCAGGAATGGGAGTGGGTGGGTTGGGGAGCAGGGGGAGGGAAGGTATAGGGGATTTTCAGAGAGGAAACTAGGAAAGGGGATAGCATTTGAAATGCAAATGAAGAAAATATCTAATTAAAAAAAAAAAAGAAAACTGCAAGTCAGAGCTGGGTTCAATCTTGTCCCTTAGAACATTTCCACATGACTGTCTTAAGACTGTCTTTAAATGCACTGTGGATTAAGCTGGGAGAAGTGGGGTACTTGTGTATAATGTTCCTTTTGGTGCCCATGAAATAGTGATGCAAGAAATATTCAGTAGCAGTTGGGAACAAGAAATGAGGAAGGGCAGATGTTGAATCATCATAGCTTGTACAGATAGGATACCTGCATTGGTTTTGGTGTTTTAGAATGTTTATCATTGACCATGTATTGTTTGTTGCAAACTGTCAATACAAAATGAGTCATTTACATTAGAAACTATTTGGGTTACGACTTTTATTCCCACTTTACAGATGGGTAAACTGAGACAAACAGGTCCTTGTTAATGTACAATGATAAAAGTCCTACAACTAAAATGCTAGACCTAGAATTTAAGGACTGTGGCTCAAGGACATGAAAACTTAATCAGCTGACTATATGTTCCAGAACATCTCAAGACAATCATAATTTATGCCCATTCTCTCAGCATAATTCAACACATGAACTCTTGAAAGTATCCTCACTTAGATATAAATCATGAACACCATTCCTCTTACCTATGATTGTTTGCTTACTCAAAGCCAGGAAAATCTAGTCTGTACAGCACAAGCATCCAAATAACTAGACAGGATTTCCAGGCATATGACATTTTGGATGGTGTGTGGTAACAAGATAATATTTTAGTTTGTCCTGAGAATTGAACATGTTGTTTGAGTTGGTATAAGCTTTGGTTTGAACCAGTAAGTCAATCTTCTTTCTTAGGGATCCAAGGCCCTTGGTGTGTGCTGACATAGTTACTGAGGCCATGCTTTGCATCTTTGGCAGGGTTTTGCTTATGCCTCAACATTTGGCTCTTCTAGGTTCCCCCAGATCTCCAGAATGAAGTGCTGATCAGCCTTCTGGAGACAGATCCGGATGTTGTGGACTACTTGCTCAGAAGAAAGGCTTCCCAATCCTCGTGAGTATGCACATTTTCCAGCTACTTGAGCCACATTGGGGATTTTAATTTTTCATTCTATATCTATAGAATTTAAACATAGCCATTTTTGCGTGCAGAGTGACACAAGTAGTATTTTGACTTTTTTTGCCATTCTGGATAAACTACCTAAATAGAATTTTAGTCTTATTGACTTACCAAATTCCAAGCCACTTTCCCAGCTATTTCTTGTTTGTTTTCAACTTTCTCTAGCACCTTCAGAAACTTTTGATTGTGTTCATTGGGGTGGAGGGGGGAGTTCAGAACCACTGGCAAGAAGATAATGTGCATAAATGATTCTAGCAGGCATGTCCAACTTGTGTCCTCTGGCTGTGTGTGCCTCAGTATAGCTAAGAATTCAGCCCAATAGGAAACCACAGACTTGTTTCTTTGTAACTTTGTCAGTGACAATTTTGTGTTATAATGTAAAATATCTGGGAATGCCTGTTAAGAGTCTTGATAGATGATTAATGCCCTGTTGGCTTTCTGGGGGTTGGGGGTCTTCCTTATGCAACTTTACAGGTGGGAGCAATCCATTTCCAAACCACAAGAGCAACCTTTGCTGAGACCTAAGTGCCCCTTTGCAATGAGAAGTGTGTAGTTTTCTAGCTCTGTCATTATGTATAGGTTGCATTGACTTCAAGAAAATGCACACTATACAAGTTTGCAATAAGGAAAATGCAAGGTGTGCTGTAAGTTATTGCTTGCTATCATGTTGCCTTGATAGGAGCACAGAAATGGGTTCCTTGTCCAGATTTTATGTTTAATCCCAGCAGCTGCTACGGAGGCAGAGTATTTTGGAGGTGCTAAACATTTGGAAAGCCCAGATACAGGTACACCAACCAGGAGCACCATCACCATACAAACACCCAGCCTTAAATTTAGGACAGGAACAGTTGACTATGTTCTCTCTTGAGGATATCACTGTGCTATTCTTTTAATCCATGAATCTAGGATATATTTACCAATGTTCTGTTGACTTCAAAATTGGCTTTAATCCTAGAACCAATGACATGCCTTAGCCCAATTCATATAATTTCTTTTTTTTTTTCAGTCATAGATTTCTTTTAAAGATAGGGTTTACTTGGATATAACTTAGAAATGAGACATTTTCAGCTATTTCTCAAGGCTAATTGTCACATTTGATTACTTTTCATTTCAAATTATTTCAGGTGATAATAAAATGATACTATTTAGGGAAATTTAATGAAAAGAAATTCTACATTGTTTAATCTCCTTCTTCTCAAGCCAATACATTAATAGCTCAGCTAAATTCAGCTTGCCTCCCATTCCAGCAGTACAGGAAAGGACTTGTAATCAGATCACCCTTTCAAATGCACTGTAAGAAAAACCAATTTCTGTGCCAATCAATATCAAGGAAATTTCTGGTTCAAATAAGATGTTCTGCTTGGATTCGCATTCCAAGAAGCACAAGTAAATATAAATCTATAAAAAGTACAAATGGCCCTGCATTTCAGGGTCTTGTTTTCATAACAGAGAATTGGAACTGCACTTAATTTTTTTCCAGATTTCTAACTCCCATCAAGGTGTAAATTCTCATTTCTCTGTAACAAACCATATGCTCCCAGCATTTTAAAAATCTTACTTGTTTCTCTGCTGTGGGCAAGAAAACAAAAACAGTGATGTTTCTATTTCTAACTCCCTAGTTAATCTTCATTTGTAACATTTTGTTGCTATATGGTAGGAAATCTAAAAAGCGCATTAACCTGAAAAAAAAAAAAGGACTGTTGACTGTCCATATTTCTTTTGTGTGGCTGTATTCAGATAGGTACAGTTGATTTTCAAAAGAACCATTGACATGAATGCAATATGGTTTTCACGAATGTTTTTGGCATATAAATGCCAAGGTAAGAACAGAATCTTTCCGTCTCTGCTCTCAGGAAGAACCAAGTACACATATTAAGCCCACATCAAGTGGTGTAATTGTTCTGCCCTCTTTTGTTTCCAATCCTTGTATGCGTGATACTTTAGGGAGAAGAGAAGGAAGATTTTTTTTTTTATTTTGGTTTGTTTTTCTCTCGGCACAAGCAAAGACAGTCCAGAAGGCCACTATTAATGCCATGATGTAAAATATAGATATTTGTGCAAATAACATTTGATTTTAGTGACCTTCTGAGGCTTGGGAAGTTGGTGGTCATTTGGGGCCATAAACATACACTTCCTAACCTCCCGGTATATATGGAGTACTTCAAATCTTGGGAAGGTGCTTCTGATTAGAGAGGATGGAGATTCGGCATTCCCAACAAGCTCCCCTGTGATATCGTTGCTACCTGTCCATGATTTACATCTGGGATATAGGAAGCTTAAAATGCCAAGGCATTTTCTTGACTGTATGTACATTCAGACCTGATGGGAGAGGTATATTATTCAGTATGTAACAGAATTCCAGATGCTTAGACATAGTCTCAGACTTACCTGCTCATTCCAAACACCTGGAGATTGTAAAGAATGGCTCCATGGTTCTTGCTAATTTGGTCTGGATTGGAATCCAGTTATTGGGATTTTTCAAAGCCCCCCACATGATTCTAATAAGCAGCCCAAACTCCAAAGAACTGACTGAGATATACAACTTGGATTTTCTATATTTAAAATACCATGGAGATTTGGGTGGTGTAAGTTTTGACCTTCAACATGTGTCCTTGGTTTGATAAAGGAGTAGCACAAATATTCTGGCTTATAAATACACTTGCGGTTTGTAGAAAAGAAAAAGCTGTGGTTTGCATGCTCACAATGGCTTCTGGGGAAAGGAAGAACATGTAGTACGCTTGGAACCTCAGTAAAGATGTGACTGGGTCTGGGTGTTTCAGATGACTCGTCCTGGACTTCATCAAAAGAGCCAAGTTGTCATCTGTCTGGAGATACAATAATGAAAGTAGGCAGGTGTGTCCTAAAATAGCAGGCTGAGGTAGGTGGGGTGACATTAAAATCAGAAACTAGTGATAAAGGAATACAGAGACAAAATACCACTATAATTATGGATTTATAGTGATTATAAATTACAGTACCCCAAACTGACAGATGGTGCTGTCTACATTGGTACTCATGTCAATTAACCACCAATCAGCTATGTCTGTGTAATTTATGAAACTGCTTGCAAGCTTCAAGTTGTGATTGAGATCTCCTTATGTCCAAATTCAACTCTATTGCTATTAGATTTGTTCTGTAAGGTATGTTTATTGATGACTCTGACTCCGTTTTCTCATCTATTAACTAGAGATTAAAGTTACTACTGGGTTACTCTGAACTTCACCATATGGTTCATTACAACTACTTGCTTGTATAAGAGGCATTGTAATATTTATGAGATAACAGATGACCACAAAATATGGCCCATGAGAAAGAGATCTCATCGGTTCTAAAAGCATGGCTCCTTATTCACTTTTGACTTTCTTTACCCTGAAGCCTCCATTCCCCAGTTCACATACATAAGTAAAGCATGAGATCCCTTATGGACAAGTGGAAATGCCCCAAGATTTAATTGTGGGGGGGGGGGACTAAATGAGTTTTAAAACGAGTTTAAAGTACAGAATGAGATAATTTTTATTATTATTATTTATTATTATTATTATTATATTTCTCTTTTGAAAGCACTAATATTTTGTGATATTTGATAATCTAGTGATTTGGGTTTTTCCCTTTTGTGTACAACATCTGAATTAGGTGAGAGCAAGGAGAATTTATTGTCTTTTCGTGTGCTCATGCAGTTCAGTGTTTAGCTTCAACGAAAGTGGTATGCCAAGGGTGGATTAGAAGAGATTTTCAGTATCAAAGTTGCTAGGCTTCCCACTTTTTAGCAACTTGTCTGGTGTACTTGCTAGAATTATGTGCTCTTTTCTTCAGAAGTTCCTAAAGCAGACTCCCCTCTCTTTGATCCAGAATATATGTTAGAATATAGGGGAGGAGGATTGAATGTTAATCTAAGAGGACCATGCAGGCTGAATGAAGACCTTTAAAGCTAAACAAAAGCGTTCATAGCAGGGTCAGGACTAGGGTGAGGCAAAGGAAATACATATCTAGGCACCAAATTTAATGAAATAACCCAGTCATGAACATACCAGGGTAATACAATATTTTAGAAAATCAAATTTGATTCCCACTAGACAATGAGACGCAAAAGGGAAAACATCTTTGAAATACCCATACCTTATTCAGCCATCCAGGTTGTCAAGCTGATGGTAAAATGTGTGGGCCTATCCTAAATGGAGGCAACCCATCAGTCATGTTTTCACAACCCCCCCTTTGTCTCTTTTAAATTCAGTTACTAAGTGTGACAGTTTCTGTTGATCAAATGACAATTTGAAATGGTTTTTTGTTAAGTTTACCTGAGATTAGATAATGATAACATTGTTGCATATAAATGATGCATTGATGCTTAACTCATTGTGAAAGGTGCCAATATACCTATTTTTCCTTTTTTTAGTATTTTTTTTTTTGCTTCTGTAATGTTCTAGGGCAAGAAATGACCCTTACATAAAAATAATTAATATTGAAATGCACAGTTTTCTTTTTTCACTAAGGTGGTTCAGGCCCTGGGAGTCTGCACAAGAAATGCTTAGTAGAACTGAACATAATCCGGTGTGAACACGATCCATAAATCTACAACTGGGGAGATGGAACCCAATGGAGCTCTGGATAATCTATGGCATGGAAGCTAATTCTAATAATAGTTCTCAAAAATTTCAAAAGTGGGCTTTAGAAAACCTAAGGATCCAGGCATGTAATCTAAGCAGTATGGAGTTGGGAGCAAGAGGAGCAGGAGCTTTGAGGCCAGCCCTGCTACATAGTTAAGTTTGAGGCCACCATAGAGGGCATGAGACCTTGTCTCAAAAAAATAAACAAAAACACAGTAAAGAAAAATTTCCTGTTTTCAATCAATTCCCATAGTTGCCCTGAAATATAATAGAAATTCAACTAAACTAGACTGAGAATTCATTCCTACCCACATGTGGAAACAAATTTAACTGTATTTTGGGAGAAAGTAGATGCAAATGAACCAAACCCATAGTATCTATCTTTAAGTTTTAATGTAATTAAGTTTGTTAGTGACCCTCACAATGTTTTTACTGAAATTATAAAAGAAAAGCAATAGGAACACCTGTGACCAGTGCATCAAGATTATGGATGAAGACCTCTATTCGTTCCAAAAAGCAAGTTAAGTACTATAAGATCTTTGTTCTTTATAGATAGAAATCCAACCCTATCATATATCAAATTTCTGTACTGTGAAAGAGTGACAGGTTTCTTCTAATTTAGTGGTATTTTGTTCAGCTTATCAAAATCGTACCATTTGGATCATTCATTCTAATCTATCAATGCTCACAATTAAAGGCGTCTTTGACTACTCTGTGGACTACTCTATAATAGGTTGTAATTTTGGCCTACATTTGTACTGATTTTATCATCTGGAGCAGAGGTGAGATTCACAGAAGCACCTCTTCAGAGAGGTGTTTTATCCCTCAGGAGTCTTCCTAAGGGAGGCTTTGCAGTCCTGTGCGTGATTAATGTGGGAATCGCCATAACTCCAGGGCTGCTATGACAATGGATTACTTCCTGGTGCAATTAATAGTGCAGAAGATAATGACAAACTTTGCATTCCAGCAGACTGAAGTTTATCTATTAAATAATTAAACCAAAGACAAAGACAACATACTTTTGAAACCTTTGTCTTTCTCAGCTAGATAGCTCAGCTATGGGCTGGGCCAGTAACACTAAGAGTTGAATTGGAGTTCTTCATTTATTCACAGAACCAGTTCTGTATTTCCGGCCGCAGTGCAGGCTTGCTCACAGTACCCTGCCAGAGACTTTACACCCTGACCTGGAGAGACCAGCTAAGGGTGAGAATGTTGATTCACTCTCCATGTCCATCTCATGTTTGGTTAGCTAGGACTGGCCATGCATGCTGGGGATGGTCCTGGGGCTTAAGAATCTAATAAGTTACCCTCCCTGCTTAGAGACAAACCCATGTTGTCTGGCAGCCCATCTACTCAATAATCCACTGCACACTGAGTATGAAAAATGAAGGAGCTAGACACATTTAGACTCAAAACAAAATGACTTAGCAACTAACAGCTAACATTCTGTTAAGACCCCAAAATCACAGAAAGATCACATCAAGCTTTAGAGACAATGCCTCAGCTACTGCTACCCTCATGAAAGTCAAGTACTTCTGTAAGCAAGTACTCAAATATCTTAATGCTCACTTACAACAGCCTTGTTAAAGGTGGGGATCCCATATGCGTATCAGAAATAACACTTGTGAGACTTATTTCAGAGATTCTGAAGAGGAGGATATCTGTCTCCATCTGGGAATTCTTTTGAAATGGGTTCATAAGCAAATTTGACTCACCTCTGCTGAGAAAACAAACTGAACAGGATGTTTTAAACATTTTAAGTAGCCATTAGTTATAAGTTAAAAGTATAGCCTTTTAGTATTACCTCACCAAATGCTTAATAAATTTTACAGGGAGTCTAAACCTTACTACCTGGACTACTAGACAAATAAGGTATTTTAATCAACTACCAGTTTTTCTTGGCCATTTCTAATCTTAGGTCAGGAGCAAAAACATTCCAGGCTAGCTTAGTGCAAGTCCTACCATATAATGAACTTTAATAGCTGTCAGTATTATTACAGTCCAACGCAGCATGCCACATATTTTTCTAGCTGCTTCCCATGTGTACCCATATTGTACCCATTTCCATAGCTGGAATATAGCAAAGGGGGAAACCAAAAAGGGAAAGTATCATCTGTCATTTGATGGCACTGTCTCTGGCCCTAGCTACCTGAAGCCCTCAACTTTAAAACAATTTGTGTGCTTCTATATCTAAAATTTATCTTCAACCACTTCCCTAATTCCTACTTCCCCACAACCAAACTTCATTCCATTTTATGAGTCCTACATATGGAGGCTAGAGGAGGCTTAAGTGTTGGCTGTGATGAGTATAATATCATCCTTTCTCTAGTTGAGCCCCATCCATATCAAGGTCACAATCATTAAATTCACTTCTAGTTGAGTCAACACTACAGCTTGATCTTCATTTGTACTCTCTTGGCTTTTAGCAGATCTTTAGCCCACTCCCATATATATGGATTGGGATGGGAAGGAGGGTGATTATAAGAGACTCTTAAACTCCTTCATGTATCTGAATCTTCTATAAACACAATCTCCTGACCCTTCCCTAAGATTTCCATTTCAATAGGCAAATATGGCTTCCTAGGCAACATCTTGGCACTCAAAAGGATCTCCTGTTTGTTGTAGCAACCTCAATGCCACCTTGAAATCTTTCACGTTGTTTAGCATGGTGTCTCATCACGTGCTTAGTTTGCAGCAGGATCCATGACTGATTCAGACAGTTCAAAGTCCAGAGTGGAGCTTGCAGATGCATATTTCCAAATGATGGAGATGTAGCACTATTAGGGAGTGTATGTTCTCTCAGCTGCTAATTTGCAAATTCAACTTGGAGGAAAGAGGAAAGGGACAAGGCCCCTCTCTCCTCTTGATCTGGGTGATCCAATGCGAGCACTGAGAATGGAAGAAACTAGCAGAGTGATGAGACTTCATGATTCAATTATTCTTGATTGCCCTTGTTTTGTTTCCTTTTCACCAAACCACTAAACATGACATTGCCTGTTCTGCATTTTCCCAACAACTAATGTAAGTACAATTCCCCTCTGTATGCCAGCTCCATTAGAAGTGTCTAAAGCATCTTGAAAAAGTATGTGTAGTGGAGCAGTGTCATGGGAAGTAATGTGAGAGGGGGGAAGAAGAAAAACAATGGTTAGAGTGGTAAGCTGAGTTTGGGGTACAAAATATACAGACACCCCATAAGCATCTATGCAGCAACTCACACAGGACTCCATGTCCTTTGAGCCTTCTAGCCCTCATAGCAGAGAGACGTGCATTATTTATTACAGAGCTCTTCGTAGCACTGGGTAAAAATAAAAATCTACTCCTTCTATAGAAACCTTAAATGCTCCCAATATGAAGTCTTGAGAGAAAATTTTCTTCCCTGAGGTCTCTCATATATGCTCATAACTCCTGGCTGAATGTACATTTAGACCATTGCCCTGGATGTTTGTCTTCTACATTTCTGGTAAGAAGAAATGTGCAACACATAAGCTAAAATTATTGTGGCGTCTGTGAACCACCTCCAATCCACCATTGCACCAATAAAAGGAGGCAAAATCCAAACTATGCATTGTTTCAGATTGGCTCATGAATTGGGCAATGACTTAGACTCTTCCATACGATAAGGCTATGGTTTCCCAACAGTAGATATACAACCATGACTTAGTCTTATAGGGTAGAACTAAGACATTTCCATTAATGACTGAAAAGAAAATGTCACCTAAGAAGTGGAAACTACTAAAATCAACCCAATAATCTGACCTGTGGCCCTTCTGCTTCTGAATCTAATACAGTCACTTCTTTTAGTGTTCATAATAAACCTCTACCCAGAAGAGCGGCATCTCACAACAGTAAGCAACTACCCATTTGTATGAATTTGTTTCCCTACCTAGAATTAAGAAGAGGACTTTTGCCTTTAATTAGATATGGTGGTGAGTTTCCTCACCCCTTTCCAGGAGAAGCTGTTAGCTTTTGCTTGATTTTATTTTCCTTCTAATTCACTGGCAGCCTACAAGTCTGGAAAACCATCCCCATGGCTGTCCTTTGGCTCCTGCCTATAAGATTGTGTGATATCAGTTCAAAGACGAGGCAAGGAAAGATTTTAGTTATTCTATGTGGGTAGGAACTATCTTCATCAAAAGAGCCAGAGTCCAGGCTGCCTCTGACAGGCATGGCATATCACAAATGCCAGGACGTTTTCCCCCTGGGTACTAACCCTTGCTGGAAACCTGAGATAAAACTAGGGCCCAGATGAATCCACTTCCTTCATTTTGCATGCCAAAAACCATTTGGCTGGGAGAGGATTGCTGTGTGTATGTTTACCTTCTTTGAAACCACAAAGGATTTGTTTTGAAAACTGCAACAAATGGAAACCAAAGACCAGTAAAGAGAAGCAAATCGGGTAAGGGTGTGGGGAGGCAGAAGCACATAGTGAAACATTTAATCAACCTTTGATCATTTCCCTTTAAGATGTCAGGGCCACTGTTTTGAGGAAGGTAGAAAATAAAGATGTTTCCAGGTAAGACTTTGCCCAGTCCTGACATCCCTGGTATTCTCATTTTCCTGTTTCATTTACATTTTCTGTTATTTCTGTTGCTATGCCAACTCATAAGTATAGATGCTAGTGGTATGTGAGATAATGCCATAGTTTACACTGGAAAACTATTAATGCCTTGCAACTTCATGTTCTATGTATTTACATACACTCGGGTCTTTATGAGAGTAATTTATTTACCAGTTTAGCCACCTCTTCATACATAGACATTTCCACAGGTAGCACCATTATCTTCATCACAGGAAGTATAACTTAATTTGCTAAGTGTACAGAGAGAAAAGAAATGTTTACCCTAAAGCCTATTTTGGGGGGAGACTTTTATCTCTCTTTCTTTTTTAATCATTTTATTTGTTTACATTTCAAATGTTATCTGCCTTCGCGGTCTTTCTTCCACATATCTCCCACCCCCTCTCCCTCCCCTTTGCCTCTAAGAGAGTGCTCCCCACCTACACACCTACTCCTACCTCAACCCTCTAGCATCCCCCCTCTCTGGGGCATCAAGCCTCCACAGGATCAAGGGCCTCCCCTCCCACTGATGCCAGATAAGGCAGTCCTCTGCTACATATGTAGCAGGAGCCATGGGCTGCCAATGTATACTTTTTGGTTGGTGGTTCAGTCCCTGGGAGTTCTGAGGAATCTGGTTGGTTGATACTGTTGTTCTTCCTATGGAGTTGCAAACCCCTTCAGCTCCTTTAGTCCTTCCTCTAACTTTTCCATTGGGGTCCCGAGGTTCAGTGCAGTGGTTGGCTGTGAGTATCTGTATGTCTTAGTCAGGTGCCGATAAAGCCTCTCAGAGGACAGCCACACCAGGCTCTTGTCTGCAAGCACATCTTGGCATCAGCAATAGCGTTGGGGTTTGGTGTTTTCAGATGGAATGGATCACACAGTAGGACGGTCTCTGAATGGCCTTTCCTTCAGCCTCTGCTCCATTTTAGTCCCTGAATTTCCTTTAACTCAGAATTGTCCCTGTCTAGATTATATTTAATTCAGAAGACTGAGGAAGGTTTAAAAAAAAAAAAAGTCATTGTTTTCTTTCCTTGCTTAATAGTGACCCCCCCCCAAGGCTTTAACTCTTAAATTTAATCAGGCATCAATCCATGAGGCACTCAAGCAATGCAAGGTGGTGACAGGGATACATCTGTATTTACGTCCTGTTTTCGTTAAACCTCTTAGGTTTTATTCCTCTCTGCCAGTGGGCAGCATTGTGGAACACAGGCATGTGTGGGTTCATCTCCCTTTTAGTTGACCCATGTTTTATAACATTTCTGAGGATTTACTGCTCTCTGCTGGTTGAACACTGGCAACTACAGCAAAACTTGATTTTCTCCTCTGTTGCATCCTTCACCAGCTGCCACGTCTTGTTACATTTGTTGTGTTTTCCTGCCATCTTGTGATCATTTTATGGAAAACGCTTTCACATTATTGATGGGGATGTGTTTGTTGGACCATTGCTCAAAAGGTCTTTTTATTTCAGCCTCCATGTCCATGTCTTCGAAACAGTCCATTGGCAATTGTGTAATGTCTGAATCTGATTATACTTACACACCTGTATTATTTTATGCCAGGAGCCCTGACATACTTCAGACGGAAGTTTCCTTTTCCATGGGAGGGAGGCATTCATCTACAGATTCCAACAAAGCCTCCAGTGGAGACATCTCCCCTTATGACAACAACTCCCCAGTACTGTCTGAGCGCTCCCTGCTGGCTATGCAAGAGGAGAGGGCCCGGGGGGGCTCGGAGAAGCTTTATAAAGTGCCAGAGCAGTATACACTGGTGGGCCACTTGCCATCGCCAAAGTCGAAGTCAAGAGAAAGTTCTCCTGGACCAAGGCTTGGAAAAGGTAACTGAAGCCTGGCTGGGACAGCCCAATTACTTAATCACCTGCCTGTGGATGCAACATGGGTGGGCTATATTGGACCTTCTTCATCAGGCCCTTGTTTATTGTTTCTGCAATTTGAACAACATTTACTGAGTATCTGCTAAATATAAAAGATGGAAGAAAGGGATGGTAATCCCAAGGCATTGACTTAGAAGGTCCCTTCAACCTCTGATTCTCAAATACCTGTGAAGTAAGTGTATGCCCCAAACAGCAACTCATTTTCCCAAATGACCTTTTCTTTTTGATATCCAGAGGAACCTCTGTGTCCCTGCTAGTGGATTTGCATTGCCTAGTTGCTAGTCTAAGATGTCATTCAATTACTTCTGTTACTTTCATAAAGCAAAGCTGCTAAATCTACCATACAACAATGCAATGTACCAAAACCAGACAATGTCAGCATCCAAGAACAAAAGCACTAGCCTGGGTGTCACAATGATGTTCTGCCAATTCCAGCTAGCAGAATGTTGAAGGAATAACTGAGTTACACAGAGGCCTAAGGACTCCTGATAGGATAACTAAGAATGGTATGAATGTTCCATATATTGGAGCATCACAAGGAGTCGTTATTGCATGGAATTACCATGGAATACATCCTGGCTAATCTGTGTCCTGTAGTCTTGTAGGCACTTCTGGTCTCTTCTTACTTTGAATGTCTTAGTCTGCCTTATGATCTTCTGATACCCTCTAAGACAGTGATTCCCTACCTGTTGGAAGAGGGAGGAGAAAGAAACTGCTGGTGGCAGTAGAGCAGTGTCCCCGAGGGAAGTTCAGAATCTAGCAGTATTAGCTTTCTCAGTGTTCCTGTAGCTGGAGTCCATGTGGGCATTACCAACTGCCCCCTTGTGTGAGTGTCCTACTACTGTTATCACTCACAATGAAAGCAACACACAGGTTAGCACTCTTGTGGTTTGGGAAGTCAGAAATCACATGGGTGCACAGTACTGCCTTCTATTCTGGAGGATCTAGGGAACAATCAATTTCAGGGCCTTTCTAGCTTCTGCAGGCCTAGTGTCATGGCTGTTTCTTTCATGTCTGAAGCTACCAACATAACAGCATCTTTTCTTTTGCCTCCTTCTTGCCCTTTGGATGATATCAGAACTGTCTGGGTCCTCCAGAAGAGTCACTTAACCTCCAGAACCAGGGATATATGCAAAGTTCATCCTTTGAAGTTCTGAATTCTAGGGGTCATGATACACATTTACTGTATATTAATTCTGTTTCTCAGAAACATGTTATAGAAAGAGCATTTTTGGTCTATCCCCAACCCAACAAATTTCTTGAAGAACACATCCAAATAGTATTGTTTTGCATCTAGTAAACCTTGAATACTATATTTTATGCCAAAGAAATGTAATGATATTTATCGGTTTCATTCTTAACTTTCTCTGTTGTGGACCCCTTTATGCTGTCTTTCCTAGAAATGTCAGAGGAGCCTTTCAATATCTGGGGAACTTGGCATTCAACATTAAAAAGTGGATCCAAAGACCCAGGAATGACAGGTGAAATGCCATTTTAAAAATTATTGCCTTTACTTTAAAAAATGTATTTTCCCTATCTCTTCCTTGCTGTTGTTATGGTAGCTGCTTGTCAACCATTGTTCAGAAAATATTGAAAAGAGAAGAAGAAAGGGACAGCAGCTCTTTGGGCTTTCTCTCTCAATATGCTAAGCTTGAACAGTAGTTCACTGCTGCTCTTTCCCTAAAGCCTAGGTTGACATGACAGTTTATGTAGTTTGGCAGCTAAACTAAGCCTGTGAGAATCTATGTATGTGTCTAGAGTGGCCACATAGATGGTTCTGCTATCAGAGAGAACCTGCCATCACTCTTGCTAGGGAGATTTTCTTTTCAGGTAGTTAATAGCTGAGAGTATGCTGTACAGTTTCAGCTATAGAAGGAAGTAGAAAAAGAAAAGAAAAGAAAAGAAAAGAAAAGAAAAGAAAAGAAAAGAAAAGAAAAGAAAAGAAAAGAAAAGAAAAGAAAAGAAAAGAAAAGAACAAGCAGCGAATCCCCAAGGCAGTTGTCCAAACTAACTCCAGATCTTGCCTTTCTGGTTCCAGGTTCTTATGGCGACATTTTTGAAAGCAGCTCCCTCCGACCGAGGCCCTGTTCCCTTTCTCAGGGGAACCTTTCCCTGAATTGGCCTCGGTGTCAAGGGAGCCCGACTGGGCTGGACAGTGGCACTCAGGTAATTCGGAGGACTCAGACGGCGGCCACCGTGGAGCAGTGCAGTGTCCACCTTCCGGTGTCACGTGTCTGCAGCACTCCCCACATCCAAGATGGCAGCAGGGGGGCCAGGAGGCCTGCAGCCAGGTCTGAGCCATTTTTGTCCCTAAACAGCACAGAAGACCTGGCCGAGGGCAAGGAGGATATTGCCTGGCTGCAAAGCCAGGCCCAACCTGTATACCAGAGACCTCAGGAGAGTGGAAGAGATGACAGGCGCCCCCCTCCTCCTTACCCGGGGTCAGGGAAGCCTGTCACAACTTCTGCCCAGCAGCCACTGGAGCCTCCCCTGTGGAGGCTCCAGAGGCATGAAGAAGGTTCAGAAACAGCTGTGGAAGGAGGCCAGCAAGCCTCAGGGGAGCATCAGACCAGGCCAAAAAAACTGAGCAGCGCCTACTCCCTCTCAGCCAGCGAGCAGGACAAACAGAACTTAGAGGAGGCCAGCTGGCTCGACTGGCAGCGAGAGCGGTGGCAGATCTGGGAGCTTCTGTCAACTGATAACCCCGACGCCCTCCCGGAAACCCTAGTATAAGCCCGCCAGCAGCTGGAGCCCACCCTTCCAACAAACATCTTCCGGTCCAGACCCGGAAAACTTGCCTATGGACAATTGGACACTTGTTTTTCTTTTTTGTTTTTCCACACTTTGAAAAAGCAACACAAAAGAAAGTCCACTTACAGATTCACTTCTACCCCTGCCATTTATGGTAAGATTCTATTGCATAGCCAGCCTTGGGAAAAACAAACAAATAAATAAACAAACATGACAATTCCCAATCTCAAAACAACCCACATTGGCTCTATGTAAGAAACTCTTGCTTCGTTATAGCTTAATTGTATTTGTGTCTTCAATTTTGACTATTGTATATTCTGTAACAAATTATGTATATCAATATGATATATTCACAGAGAAGACAGAACAATTAAAAGAAATCACTGCACTTGTATTACACTATGAGATATATTAAGCCACCAGATTCTATATGCTCTGGAATATGCACAAGCGGGTATCTGTGCTTTTTGCCATCACTTTTTAACTGGGGACAGCCCTCCCTTCAATGACTAAGGAAATACTAACCAAACAAGAGAGAAAATGAGAAGCCATATTTTTATATAGTATTGAGACACAAAAGTTGTAGTCACTGAATGCTTTTTCATAGCGAGTATGTTTTAAGGAAATATTAAATTTGATACATTATGAAATATATTTTTAGAATCTGTTTAGAAAGGACTCAGCGAATGAAATCAGAGAAAGGTGGTGCCAAAGAGTACTTAAGAGAGTTTCCATCCTATTCTAGGTCAAATTTAATTTTATATAGGCCACTTATAATATATATTTATAATGGATTATTTTTATGTATTTTTCAAAACTACCAACTGAAATCCAATTTTGAAAAGTTTTAAAATCCAAATACACATTCAAATTATAGATCATTTCCCCCATCTGCCCAGTTATTAATATTAGCCCAATTACAAGCAATTCCTTGTAAAGTAAATCCTATGGGGGGAGCAAAAAAGCTACATCTTTGCGCTTACATTGTACCAAAGGCTGAGGAAATGTGTCTTCAGTATCTTCAGTAATATTATGTGTATTGTAATGTATGTGTTACTACAGTATACAGTACTTCAACAACTTCAAGTGTTACAACTGCAAAACCACATTTGACCAGCAGGTGGCAGTTTGCTTCAGTATTTTCCATTGTTTTGTTTTGTTTTTCAAATCAGAAGGGTCAGTGTATTATATACAAAGAGGGATATATATATATATATATATATATATATATATATATATATATATATATATTTTACTTACTCTTCATGTTGGCAATGACATTTTTCAGTGGTGTTTCTTAAAATTCTATCTTGTGCCATGATGAATAAAATGTTAAGCAAAGATTTGCTGTCAGCTCTTAGTTTTTATGTTGGCAATGAAATTTTTCAGTGGTGTTTCTTAAAATTCTATCTTGTGCCACAATGAATAAAATGTTAAGCAAAGATTTGTTGTCAGTCTTTAAATCTAACGAAGGAAGTCACATCCCATTCTACACAGATAATTCACTACTCTCAAGTTCAACTATATTACCTGTTTGCAATTCCATAAATATACACATCCAGTTGGAAAGCTAGATTTTAAAATCGCCAGTAGCTTGGGGCTTGGGGGCATCAAGTCAGTGCTACTGAAATATGTAGAAATCCACAATGATTTGTCGCAATGAAAGGCTGGTTTTCTTGTCACTTAGAAAGTGATTTGACACCTGACAGAAACTTGGGGTTCATGCCTCTTGGCGAGGTGTCACTCAACACAGTTGTTGTTGAAAGTTGTGTCTGTTCCATAGGCCTCGCAAGACTGAGTGGCTCTAGGTATAGACTGTAGTGGTTCATACTTGGGAACTAGTTGGGTGATCTTTGGGCTGTCACTAGGCTCAATACTTCTGATATTGGCTCTGAACATGGACAATTTGTCTGAAACCCTCACTCAGTTCTGCCTTGTGGACCACTCAGACCACAGGTATATACAAGACTCACAGTGGTTGAGCACTCAGGTGCCTTTTCTGTGCCACTCATCTTTATCCCAGTCCCTTGAATTTGACCATGATCTGACAAATTCTTTCTCCTCCTCCGAATCTCCTGATATTCTGGACCTCCTTCTCACCATATTTACTGTGTTATTTTAATCTTTTAAGTCAAATGATATTTATGAATGGAAGGTATATCCATGTTTCTAGATCTAAACTGGACAGAGAAATCAGCTTGATATCCATGCCCTCTATTTCTTTGCCCATTTAAGCTCTGTGCTCACATCTTTTACTTTGGGAAGAGTTTGTTTCTTCTCTGCCTTTTTCACATTGCAAATGTATTGCTTTTAAAACATGCATAAGCTCTCCAAAGATGTCTATAAATACTTAATCACTTTGTTTTTGGATCTCTGGCTAAAGGGCCAGAATAGTGATGATAGAAACAGCCAAATACACATTTGTCTTGATCACTCTAAGTAGTTATTAGCATATGTTTGTTGTGGGTTTTGATAGAAAAAAAAAACAACCATCATATGCCAACAGGGGGTACAAATTGAGGAAATTTATAAACAAGTTCAGCTTGCTTCTTTTCTTATGCACATTTTAATACACATCTGCTTGGCAGAGAAACAGTACTGGGATTAAATATAAAGAGATACTGGAACAAAGTAGAGGCCCATGCTGTCTCTTGATCTGATAAGCAAACAGCAGGAGGTAGATTTTACTGAACTAAGAAGAAAGGAGTTGTCTGCATGAGAGTCACAGAGATGAAAACAGGATGTGTTGAACAGACAGAATTATAAAACAGCAGCTAATGTCCTTCAAGACAAAAAAAGCAAAGCAAAGCAAAACAAAACAAAACAAAACAAATAAGAACCACCTACAAGCCAAAGGAAAGTACTAATCAAAGATGGCAGCCTGGATATTTTGAACTGGCATTCAGGATACCTACCTAAAACAGTCCTCAAACCACCATAGGGGGAGAAGGGTCAATCAACGAATTTTCAGTCAGTTCAAGCCAGCTAATATCCCCTTAGTCTACAGTGACCAAGTTATTCTAGTTTGCTGCAGCTGGGTCAGGTTTAGCAATTACCAAGCACAAACCCTTGCTATCTCCTATCTGGATGGAACTAGTTGGGATGAGGATATAGGACATTTGACCTTAGTGCTTCTCAAGTACAAATACCAAATAAGATACAGTGCCTACTCAATTTGAAAACTTAACAACAGCCCACATGTTAGTCTTACTATGCCCCATGTAAAATCTGGGATATACTTATAGTAAAATTATGGTTCATCCTCTGAAGTGCTATATGAGATATGGTCATTATTAAAACGAAAGTCTTTGTTTATCTGACATATATTTGTTAAATCTGGCAATCCTAATCTCTAGCCTTAATATCACACTTGGCTTTCAATGCCCTGCTTGAAATTTTCACTGAATGTCCCATAGTGCCTCAACAGCCCTGAAGGGCAAGCTCTATGTCTCTACTGCTGTGCTGAACCCTGATTTCACTTTATATCACCTCACATCTTTGGCTAGGGAGCATCTGTGTACCCGAGGTCTCCCCTGGTGTATTGGGCATGTTTCTCTTCACTGTGACAAAACACTGCACACACAAAATTTAAGAGAGAAAAGACCTATTTGAGTTGATGATTTCAGTGGAAACACTCCATTATGGAGGGAAGGCATGGTAGAGAATATAGTCTGAAGGTTATGTGGACAGGCCTACTTACACCTTGGCTGCAGAAATGGGAATGCTGGTGCTATGCTAGCTTTCTCCTCTCCCTCTTTATTCTGCCTGGCTCTCCCATTTCCTGAACTAGTGGCATTCAGATTCAGAGTAGGTCTTTCTTGCTCAGTGAATCCATTCTAGTAATGCCCGCAGAAACATACCCAGAGGTGCTACCAAGCATCTCCTAGGAGATTCTAAATCCAGTTAAACACTCCTGTCTCTCTTCAGATTGTATACATCTTTCACCTAGTCAAACTGACCATGAAAATGCCTACTATGTATTGTAACCCAGGTTTGTTTGCCTTTGAGTGCACATGTATCCATCTTCACTGTCTTACTCTGATTATTATTCCCTCCCTCTTGGATAACAGTACCAGCCTGGCATTTCTACCTCTCCTCTTACCTCTCCACTACCACCAACTACTCTCTCTATAGTTCTGACAAAGGCAGTCACTACCAGTAAGGACTTACCTTCTCCTCTGGTCTACAAACAAAAATCTACTCCATGGCAACAGCACCCTCCACAGTTCGGTCTCATTCATCATTCAGTCTCTTGACACTTTGTAGTGTAGACATACATACTCTGGTTATGTAGAGGAAACTCCCTCTTCTACATACAGGGTACAATGTAATTTTTTGGAAAGAACTAGCTTAAATTTTCTCTTTATGCAAACACCCCAACAGAAGCTCCTTGTGGTTCTTTGAGGAAGATTCAGATGCCTTGATATGCATTACTACACATTAGTGTTACTGTCTGTAGCTTTAGCTGGAGGCTTTTTATGTTAGGTTAGGGGCTTTGTGAGTTCAATACCTTTCATACTGGACAGAGAGAGATAGGACACCAATTTGAGATTCATTTGATAAGTGTATTCTGAATAGGAAACCATGTAAGGCCATCACCTCCTTGTAAATGCAGACACAAGTATACAGTTTCTAAATAAAAAGGTTGTAGAAGGGCTTGCCAAGCAGAGACACTGTCTTCTGAGTACCACTGCCATACAAAGACTCTTGTCACCCCATCTGTGTGTTCTATGGCACAGTGAAAAGAGCAGCCCATGATGCCTCTCTGTTCCTAAAATACACCAAGGTCTAGTGAGATAGCTAAGTGTGTAACTGTCTACACAGCTATGGGGAAGTTATCATCAATAAATGAAATGAGTCTTTCTGGTGGTACAGCTGTTTGCAGGGGATAGGGGGGAGTCACCTGAATGATATAAGTAGCCCCTCATCCATGCAAGCAAGTGAGCACAAAAGAGAAAGGAGAGAAGGAGCAAGGGAGGGATAGAGTAAAAGGGGGAGGGGAGAAGGAGAGGAAGAGTAATAACACATGAAGACAGGTGTTGTCCTTCTACAAGACAAGGAATATCCAGAAACTCAAAAGCAGGATATGGATCCAATCTTTTGCTACAGGGAACATGACCCATGGTGTTGGACTTTTGGCCTCCAGAACCATGAGAAGTTCTGTTGATTAAGCGATTCCATCTGTGGCACTTAGTTATGGCCACCTGGCAAACTAAGATGGTGAGCAAAGGTCATATATCAGAGATAACTCAGAGCAAACACCTCACCTGCTCAAGGGAGTGGCTACCACCAATCCACACAGAAGCAGCACAGTGTACAAAAGGGACTTTCTCAGTCAGTCTGGGACACTGCCTTCAACCACTGTAATCCTTCCTGCCCACCTAGAGAAGTCATGAGAAATCAACCTTCCAAGAAAAAGTTTTTGTTATTAAAGATGAACTTGGAAAAATGGAGCACCATTCAGAACTGAGAAAAGAGAGGCTTTGCAGAAGAAATGAGGAATAAGCAAACTGGGAAATTTGTATTTCTATTTAAGCTTTGCTTTTATATCTCCTACTTGACCACAATCATGACCATAAGAATTTGCAACAATTGGGAACACAGTTGCAAAGTTAGTAGTGGGTGGGTGGCCAAAGATGTCAGGGAAAAATGAGGTACACATGATGACTGGACCAATAGTATCAGTATCTTCTGGGAGCTTGTTAAAACATTAAGTCCCAACTGTTCTAGGCCTACAAGGTGAAGGATCCTCCATGGGAACTCAATCATCTGCATTTTACCAAGACTTCCAGAGAAGTCTGATCTGTAGACCTTTTAAGAAGTGCCTTTGGTAAAGCAAGCACAGAAGAGATGAGAGAGGCAGCAAAATCTCCAAGAATGCCTTCATACACTACTCTCCTTATACAATTCCATACCCTGCTTTAAAAAACCCAGCTAAAATGAAATTGAAAAATGATTCCACGTTAGATTTTAACTGAAAGGCCATAAAGCTCATCATTCACTAGTCCTTCTACAAGGAGCAAAGGCCACTGGCTTTCTGGGGTGATGTGTGCCAGCAATCCTTATATGACCCCCCCACAGGATATACCATCTTTAATTTCAGTCCATTTTTATAGCAAGAATTTTTAAGAAAACCCTGGAAAGTTGTGAAAGAACTTGAATGTCTGATTATCTCTCCTGTTGTTGCCAGCTTCATGATAACATTGATGGCTAATGGGCTTTACCTAATTTCTATTCATGTAGCTGGTTTCTGTGTCGTACACTGTTGCTTACCATTTTAGATTAGGAAATCCAGGCACTTAATTACGTTTGTCCAGTAGGATTTGCACATTAACTATCAATTTATGTCTACATATCCTTTATTTCCTTTGCTCTTTTAAAAGATAACATGAGGTTGCTTAGCATCTATTGTAATACTTAAAGTACCCAGTAATACTTAAAATTGACACAAATCAGAAGAACCTCCTCATCTTTCCAGATTCTTCCTGTGGAATGTCTCAGCACTTTTTACTTCTAGCCTTGCTTCAGAATCTGTGATGGCCACTGTCAATCATGTGGATGGCTGTTAAGCTTTTTCTACCCAGGATTCTGCACCAAAAGCACACAGATCACTTCACAGAACTTGTAAAACAACTGTCTGCTCATTTTTTCATTTTACAACCATGAAATCGGAGGCCCAGAAAAAAAAATGTCACTGAGCAAGTAAAGCGAACATTGGAACAAGCCACCAGTCTTCAGGGTATGCCCTCTTAATCACAAAGAGCCTCAAACCTTTAGCAATAGCAATGATTGAACATGGCTTGACAGTCATGACAAGGACAAGAAAGGAAATAAATACAGTGCACTTCACTTTCAATAGGGAGCCTAACTCCACTAGAGGGTGAACACAAGGGACCAAAGAAATTGGCAAATGTTGGTTTCCTTTCCTGTTGTTGTGATAAAACAGCCTGATAAAGCAACTTGAGAAAGGGTTTTGGCTCCCAGTTCAAGGCAATTCATCATGGTGGGGAAGTCAAAGCAGTAAGAACCTGAAGCAGCTAGTTACCTCATGCCCACAATCCAGAAGCACAGGTGAATACCTGGTTTCTAGTGTTCAGCTCACTTTCATTTTATGTAGTACAGGATACCAATGGTGCAGCCCATGGTGGCTGAATATTCCCACCTCAATTAATCAAGATAGTCCCCCACAGGCATACCGAGTTCCATTTCTCATGTCATTTTGAATTCTGTCAACCTGACTAATCACAATAGTTATATTGAAATGTACTTACATGTATCCCTATCCCCCATCATTACCTTAGAATTTTTTAAACATGAATTCTATAGTACTATGATTTTGTTTACAGACTGAGCTCTGAGAAATTCTGTAGGTAGGGGATGATCGTTTGCCATCTTCTGCCCGGAGTATGATGCAAAGAGAACATCAGCATCTCACAAATGACAGCTAATGAATTCATAGAAATACTAAATGCTAATATGTAACCCAGTTTGCACATACCTTTACTGCCAAAACTCTGGTTCTGAATGATGCCATTTCCACAGATAAAAGACTTAGTTTAAAATGTGGGAGGCAATCCAAAATGCATTTCAAGTTATATAAAAACCATCAGAGCAGTGAGATTTTACTCCCTAGGCAGACTTAAGTGTAATCTAGTCAAAAAGCAATTCTGAGTACTCAGTAATCTAGCCACAAAGCAACTCAGTACTCAGCAGGTTGTTGCATCCTCTCTCGACCACTGCAAGGAAGACGCAACCACCAGTTCTTCTAACAGCAGTTATTCAGGAACCTTGAACAATCTTCATCATCTCCTTCTTCATCTTCCCCGAGCCCCAGGATACAAGCCCTTTTATACTCTTATCCACTCCAATCGCAGCAGGCCACGTCACCTCACCAGGTCCATGGCCTCAGCCAACCAGAAGAGCGGGAACATATCACCACTAAATATGGACCTGCTTACCACAAGTTCCATAGCCAACAGGTACCATCTTTAAGGTGCGGCTTCGGGTAGCCCAGGGGAGGGGCCGTGGCCTCCTACAGCAGGTATCTTTTCTAGAAGTGGTAAAAGGGTGTAGAAAAACTGTTGATCTTATAATTGAATTTATATGACAGTTGACTTTCACAATACCCTGTCACTATAACAGTGAATCCTTCCATACAGTTTAATTTAGTTTCCAGTCCTAATCCAGCTGTGACCTGAGAAGGGCCAACAGTGATTACATTCTTATGCAGTTTAAAATTATGTGATTAACAGATGAGACCACTGCTGCATTTAGTAAAGATAGTACCTCAAAAATTAAGTAACTACAAAAATCACTCTAAGAAGTTTCAGAACCTTTTAACTGTCAGCTTTATTTAAAAAATACAAATATTTTCACATGTTGAATTTTTAAAGCATCATACAACAAAGAAATCTACGTCAAATAACTCAAAACACCAATTCTGTCCAGTAAATACTACAGTATTTAAGATAAATTAAATTTTTTCATATTATTAACATTTAAGAAAAAGTTATTTCTAACATGTTGCTATAATTAAAATAAAAACAACAACCAGTTTTCTTTTCCTTTTCTTTTGATTTTTAGAGAGAGGATTTTTCTGGCTGTCATGGAACTCACTCTGTAGACCAGGCTGGCCTCAAACTCAGAGATCTATGAAATGCTGGGGTTAAAGGCTTGTGTTACTACTGCCCAGCAAAACAACCAGTTTTTGACAGCAAACTTAGCACATGCTTAAAACATCAAAATGATGGTGAATTGATATAAACATTTCACATCTGAAAAAAAATGCACTTCTTGTGAATTCTAACACTTAGCCAAATATAATCTTATTCGTCAAAGAAACACTTCTGGCACTGTGACTGGAGCCAGGCTCTCAAGGTTTACATTACACTACTGGTGGCAAGCTCCAAGTGGGAAGAGGGAATGGGATGGGATAACATAAGATAATTTGTCATCCTCCAGGGATGGTGTGATCAGCTTTTCATTCATAGTTACATATTGAGACAGAATTGAAAAAAATAAGTATTTTGAAATTTTTATGTATCAGGTTGAAATTTTTAACAGGGTCAAATCTGAAATTACATTTAAATATAGACATATCAGTCTTGCGAACTTCATTTGGTATATACTTGTATATTTTGTTCAGGATTGATAATTAGACCAAAGGGATTTTAGAAATATTAGTTACTTTTAAAACAAGAACAAGTGCTTCTTATTTATAATGAATATAGTTAAATTATTTGGCAGGTAAAAGCATCACACACTTTCAGGTTTTATATCTCAAATACTCCTGAGGAAATAGTAAGAATAAAAACAACTTTTTATGCTTTGAAAAACCTCTTTTCCAGGTTGTTAAGGTGTCTAAAGAAAATAACATGAAATACTGGAGTTAGTGGGAAAACTAAGGAACTTATACCAAACAGGAAAAAAATTAAACTGACCTATTATCTGCAATGGAAAATGTGACTCAAAATTTAATGGAGCATGGCATCTTTGTTAAATACGAGATCAAATATGATCACTGACTTGAAAAGTACCCTCAGTGATGTTATGAGTGCATTTAGTTTGGGGAAAATAGTTTTAACAGCTTTCTCAGGAAAAAAGTTTCACTTTTTTCATAACAAACAAAACAGTAGTTAAGAAGTCCAGCGCCACCAAGCAACCTTCATTCTGTCCCATACTGCGGAGAATGAATCAAAGGCAGGACGCACATCCAGGATAGTGAACTGATAGTCCTTGTTCACCTCACCACCATCATAGTAATCAATCACATATCTAACTTCTGTGCCACAACGATTGATGATCCAGTCATGGCGGTCAAAAGGCAATTCATACCTGTAATGAAAACAAAGTGTTAAAATGCAGGTCTGAATTCTGTCTGTCTTGGTGTTAGCAGAAAGATAAGAGTGAAAAACAGCACATACTCATTTGCAAATATCTAGCAGAGGAGATGGGCCTTAGTCAATCAGTCCATGGTGTTTAGAGAATATGGTGATTAAGAACTATGATGAATCCATGTCAGATCATCTGTCTATAAAGGAATAGGTTCATGCTAAAGAGACCCAGGCCAGGCTAGGTAGAAAGCTGAGAATTCAAATGTACTTAATAGTCCTATTACACTGTAAGACAAGGGAGGAATAAAGCAAGACAAAGACCACAAGAAGAGTAAAAAGACAGTTCTAAAGATACCAAAAAGAGAACAATTCAATCCTTCGAGAGTGAAGCACAAGGCTAGCAACCCAACCTTTATAATTCTGCCCATCTATGAGTAAACTCAAGGAGATGAAAAAAAAAACCATAGGCTGGATACTGGAGATGTGGAAAATGGAATTGCTTTTCCTACACTCTTGTTTTTGGTGATAGGAATGCTAACCATGGCTTAAAGAATGTCAACAGCAGTTCTACACTGACACTTACCCCATCCAGGAACGAATTCTTGCCCTTGGTGAATACTCTCTTGCTTTACCTCCAAATCGGACCAATGATGGGCCACAAGGACACTCACTGAAAATGTCCAAATAAGAATAGTCTATTAAAAACATTTTCTTTCATTTGATAGGATGATGTTTTTGTTTTTGAGTAATGTCTTTTCTATATTTATTTGTTATACTATCACATTTACAGAGAATAATAACTTCTAACAAAGTTCAAATAAATCCTTCCTATTTATTAGAAACCTTTTTCTTTCCTTTTGGATTATGTATGTCACTTTGTAGGCATCTGCTTGGCTTTCTTGCCAGATTCAGGAAGCAAGACCTTCTCATTTGGGAAAAGGACACAGGCATACTCTTAAGAAAAACAGTTATATACTGTGGATCTTCTTTCTCTTTTGCAAAAAAGCACTTAGTGTTTCTGCAGAGAAACAACAGAAACTGCTATACAGTCAGCCCTCTGAGTCTATGAGCTCCATTTTAACAGATTCAACCAACTGTACACTGTAAGTACTTGGACAAACACTGTAGCTGAGGACTGGGGTATATAGCTCAGTTGGTATGGTACTTGCCTACCATGCATAAAGCTCTGGGTTCCATGCTTAGTACCACAAAAATCAAGTATTGTGACATACATATGTAGCTTTAACACTTGGAAGGTGAAGGTAAGGAAGATCACAAGTTCAAGGTTATCTTTTGGTTATACAGAGGTTGGCCTGTTATCTTTAGGTTATACAGAGGTTGTTTTTGAGACAACACTGTCTCAAAAACAAAGTGGTAACAAACATGAAGCTCTGCACTTGCACTGTGCATATCTGATTTTTCTTTTCATTGTTCCTTAAATAAAATAGTATATCAAATATTCACAAAACATTTATACTGTTTTTAGTCATTATAAGTGACTGTCCAAAATATGTAGGAAGATGTACACATACTGTATGCAAATGTAATGAAATTATAATATGAGGCACTCTCAGTATCCCTGGCATTTGTTACCCTTGGATGTCCTAAACAATCCAAGAATATTGTGGGAGAACTTTATTGCTTCATTAGAAACAATTAACAGACTTAGCTGGAAAAAATGGGGGCTGACTCCAAGGAACTAATTGTAAGTAGTGTTGAACTTGCTTTTTTAATTAACCTGAACACTGGTAGGATCCTAATTAAGAGACCTCAGCTGAAGTCCCTTAGGGGACTGTCTTCTACTGGCACTGGGGTACATGTAGGCTACCCCTGAAAGACACAAACCAATTGCCCTTATGGACTGGAAGACTAGTCCATTAAAACAGGAGTCACTCTCTTGACAGCTGCTTTTATTCATAAGACAAGCTATATTCCTACCATGTAAGGGAGAAAAGATTCCATATCCAAGAGTACAACAGAGTTTGACTATGAACTTTCTGGTATCTCTACTCAAGAGGGTCACATACAAAGCAATAAACTCAACCTATGTAACTTTTCTTCTGGAGACATTAGTGAGGTCTTTTAGGACCTAGCTAATTTTGCCAGAAATCTGCAAAATAAACAGTGGTGTTGAAACAGGCAAATTGAAAATGCCTGCTGCTCTTAATTCTTTGCTTTTAAAATCAACTACAAGAACAGGTGGCCTTAATTAAAGTACATTTTTAACGTAGGTTATGATGGCTACTTGCAGCTCTGAGTTGGCCCGCCAGGCCTTTCCACTATGTCAGGGATTACTGAAAGAAAAAATATACCCATCCTATACCTACAATCCAGCTAGTGACACTCAAGTAGTGCTAATACTGAAATGTTCAATGCAAATACCAAAACCAGAAGATGAACTTAAAAATAAATCAGTATAGTTTTTCTCCAAGAAACTTATTACTCATGCACTGGAAGGAATTTTAAATATAAACCAGATGGTGATAGGACCTAGTTCTTTATAAAGATACTCCTCATTCATCCACTTCTGGAAGAGGACATCTAAAACCAGCAGTATCACATCACTCCATAAACACAAACCTGGGACAGGCATCCTGTAAGTGAGCCTAGCATGTAGAGTTGCAACAAACCTGCCAGGTGATGTGAAGAAATACTGCTCTTTCAACTGACCTATTCTCTCTGAGAAAAGGGAACCATGTTTAGACAGATCTTTAAGGTCAATCCTTACAGGGATTCCAAATACTGCTGAAGGAACAAGTTTTTAAAGAGTTTAAACATACTTACTGAGCGTGAAGGGCTTCCCATTTCAAAATCTCCTTCCAAGCTTGCTCATTGTTCTGATTGTGAATTCTAATGATATTGTACATATCTTTCTGACTAATATCATCATCTTTCCACTTCCACCTAAGAAAGAACATATAGTAAAACTTGACAAATATTATTGATTAAAGTCAAAAAGTTAATCCATGCATAGATAAAATATACACTTTTATAAAAGCTTGCATACACTAAAATTAAAAATTGAAGGTTCATGTTAATCTCATTTCACGGAATTCCCAAAAGCCATCCTTATACAACCATCTATTTTTAAGGTAGTATTTAGTAGCACTGAGAAATGATTTGCCAATTTTCCCTAGTCATTTTATGTGTTTTGTTTTTATATTTCTAAAAATACAAATGCGGTGAGATACAGGTAAATCTCATACAATCAGTATAGGTCTAAGTATGAACAAAAGAGCTGCTGTCCTTTCCATAATCAAACAGAATTCCTACATGTTTGCTGGAGCTATATATAACATTAGGCTTCATTTAATTTTCAACCGGTACTTAAACATCAGGACTTTCTGGATGTCAAGCTTCCCAGTTTTCATTCAGGCTAGGACTTCTACTGAGGTTCCTGTCTCTCAGGGTCTCAGACTGGCTACTCAAATCACTAGCCACTTGCTGGCTGCAGCTACTGGACTTGATGCTGGCTTAAATGATAACAGGAAGTCCTTTCTTATAATAAATGTCTTCCTGATCACCCCTCAACCCCATGCCCTGTTAGTTCCATTTTTTTTCTAGAAAATCCTGACCTTAAATACTGGTCTTGAACTTACATTCTGATTAATTAACATTCTATTATAAACTGTTTAAGTCACTAAAGAAATACTTTACATTTTGGAGGCTAAACAAAAGCTCGTTAACATTTAATTCTGAGGTAAATGTGGCAAGCAAATTATCTTCTAAATAATGTTCACTCACCCTTTCCGTAACATGGCATTCCAGAACATCTGTTCAGAAGGGTAAACCCACTTTTTCTCAGAGTCGGCTCTCGGAATTGATGATTCCTCTCTTGAGGTAGACAAAGTAAATGGCTGATCTGGGGATGGTGTCTGATTAGGTGGTGGCATCTATAGAATATCAGTGGATTGTGTCTGAATGTTAGCATTATGGTCTAAACTATAAAATCAGTATCCAGTGTACTATCAGTACACCCTGGAAAGCAATTCTCCACACAAGAAGCACAAGGTCCCATTAAATCAATGACATCAGAGTTTTACACCTCTGATATTTTGGTCGTACTCCTTTTTTGTTGCTGTTCTGATAAAATAACCAGCAAGAAGGAATTTAGGGGAAGATTCTAGCTTATAGTCTGAGGAGACAGTTGGCCATGGTAGAGAATGCATAGGTACATAAAATGCCCTGGGAAGGCATGAGGGCGGATTACCAGGTTTGAAGGATCGAGGTTCTCCTTATCCTTAGCTGCAGCACCAGTAACAGGGCATTCCACATAATCATAGGCCCGCTCTTGGTGAGCAGGCACAGTGTGTGCTTTGCTCTCACTGGTAAGGTCAGATGTTGCTGCAGTCACTGGACAGCCTGAAAGAATCAAGTATTAAAACACTGTTACTGCTAAATACCATATTATACCATACCTTAGTATGGTATAATACATACAGTGGAAGGGGGTCCTCTTAGTGGGGACCTTAAAGAGCTAAAGTTCGGACCAACACAACTGGAAAACTAAATTTCTTCTACTTAAAGATGGCAAGAACTAAGCTACTTAACTTTCTAAAATCCTAAAGATAAGATACTATAAATGGACTTTCCCTTTAAAAGAAAAAAAGAAAAGGAAAAAAGAAAAAAAAAAAAACACAAAATACAAAAGGAGAATTAGCCATACTCCACAAGGTCTCTCTGACTTCCTGCCATTAGTTCCATACAAGTCCAGCCCCAGTGAGGTAGCAGCCACTAAGTAAGCATCTATTGTTAATCTATTCCTTCAAATACTGGATACAGGAGCAGAAAAGCAGCAGATTTTATATACACTCAAAGAAAAATGTAAATCCCACTTTGCTCATGTTTTTTTCCAGGACTCAAGTAAGCCACAAAAAAATTTACCACTCATCTGAGGTGCTAGTCCTTGTAAGCAGATAAAGTATACCAAGAAAAGACAATTTTTAAAGAAAATGGCCCATGATAGTCTCATTCTTGAGTCAATACCAAGTTAATGCCCAAGTTCCTAGGGTACTAATACAGGCAGTGTGGGGACCAAGAAGCTTGTCTAAGCAGCAAGTGAATGGGAAGGTACTTAAAAGATCTGTGTCCCAGAATAAAAAGTCACTTCTGTTATGAAATCCTTCCTTTTTCCAGGGACCAAGAGGAAATTATGAATATCATGAATACTATTATATAAAAAGACAAATTTCTATTTACTCCTTTGGCCTCTTCTATCAGGCCTTATTTCCCAAGACTACATGCAGCTGTTCACTTTAGGAGTGAGAACACAGCTGCTATATCTCCCTCTGCATCATTAAAAGCCCCAATCTTCCTAGAGCATCCATCCCAGATGGCTACTAGAAGGAAGACAGTGCTATAGTTTCCACATCATATAACCAGGAAGCCCTTTAGTCTCCTACAAATACTCACATTCTTACTAATGCAAATATGCAAATAAACCAGGATGACAAGTCTTTAAAATAGATAAAATATAAATCATGCAGAGAACTACTTGAGGACAGAAGCAAAGACACACATGCTTTGATTTGTCTCAACTTCTAGGAGAAATACTCAGAGACCATGGGATCTGTCCTTGTCCAAGGTCACAGAATTTTCACCAACTTTGCCACTAACTAGCTACAAGACTTGAAGTACATAAATTACTCTGAGCTTTAGTTTGTTTCCTTGGCTATAAAACAGTCACACTGGTTTATAGATGTGATAATGTAAACTCTCCTAGGCAAAGAATTTTTGTCTACTATGTGCATTGCTACTTCTCTCTCAGTGAAGAAACAAAACCCAGCTATGCTCGTCGTAGGATAAGTGCTGACCTCTTGGAGAAGGCTGCCTCATGGAGAGAAAGAGGAATGGTAACACTGGAAGCATGAGGATTCAGCAACATGCACATGCAGTAAGCACACAATACTGCCCCAGTCTGTGTCTGAAGCAGACATGCACTTATTAAAGAACATTTTTGTTTCCAGCCTTGCACTGACATAATTGTCTATAAATTCACTTGGTGAAGGCTTATTTTGACCTAGATGAAGACCATAAGAGATATGGGAGTAGTTTATTTGAAACAGCGAGGCTGAGGTTTAGTCAGCTCTGGCACTCTTACTATTTATGGACCAAAGACTCCATGGCTGGGGCTGTTTGATGTCTATTTAGCACTATCTAATACCACCCCACTCTATGTCAGCAGAACCATTTCCTCTCAGTTGTGAGAACCCAAAATAGGTATTCAATGATGGCTCTTTTCATGCATGGCTGAGAGCCACTGATGAAGGCACAGGTAAACTTTGGAAAGACAAGGCTGATTTAAGGAAAAATTACAAAGTTTTCATATATGATCTCAGCCAATCAACATCATAATCCTGTGAAAATTATATTACACATACAGATGACAGACTGTGAGACATAAAAAATGTTTATGATAATATCTAATGAGCAGCAAAATTGGACCAGTCACAGAGTGCCTCGCTTTACAAGCCTCACTACCAAACTACAACTCTCTTCCTTTAGAACTGTGGCTCTCAGCCTGTGGGTTGACCCCTCTGGCAACCCCACTACCTCCAAAAATATTTCCACGACGATTCAGAACAGTAGCAAAATTACAGTAAGGAAGTCGAAACGAAAATAATGTTGTGGCCGAGTCTCCACAATGCGCAGAACTGTGTCAAAGGCAACATTAGGAAGGTTGAGAACCACTCGCTTTCTTTTCATTTTCGAGACAGGCAAGTTACCTTTCCTTTGCCTTTTATGCATCGGGCATCCTGAGGGTGGTGAAGCAGGCTGATGATCTGAAGGATTTGAGGTGTTTACTGCAGTAGCAGGAGAAGATGCTGAGGAGCCCATGGCTGGAATCACAGGGTTCACTCCCAATCGAAAAATCCCAACTGTCAAAGCAAGGAATCAGATTAAAACGTGGAGGCAAAACAGTAGATAGCCCCTTGTTATTCTGAACCCGGCTGGCCCTGGCTTGTCTTCCCCATCCCATGGGAGAGTATGAGGTAAGGCACTGGCTCGGGGGGGGGGGGTTGGGGGGCAGTTTGAAAATAGTGCCTCCTTTGGGAAACTACCTTGAAGCCTATGCCACCATTTGGGGACCCGTCTCAGAGCCTGGAAACATCTAAGATGCAACCACGTCGTGAAGACAGGTGTGGTCTTGATGGTGGGGTCCAAGGAAGGGGTGGTGGCACAGGCCCTGAGGGAAAACATGCCGAAGTAGCCTCGAACCCCTGTCCCCCGTATGGCCGGCGCCTCAGGGAAAATAGGAAGGTTAAAAAAAAAAAAAAAAAGAGGAGTGTCACCAAAATAGGAGGCAAGGAGCGGCCAAGGGCACGGGAGCCACCAGTCTTGTCTACCTGTCTATGCGCGTCCCGCCGGCACAGTGCACCGGCTCCAGCCGAACCCGGACGCTGTCCTGTCCCCGAGTCACCTTTCCGACTGAACCCGCGCGGCGCTGCCGTGAGGGCGTCGAACCGAGCCGAGCTGAGCCGAACTCACTCGGCAGCCACCGGCTCCAGCCGAACCCGGACGCCGAGTCTCCGCTCGCTCCGACTGTCCCACGCGGCGCGACAGCGCGCGCGTCGAACCGAGCCAAGCCGAACTCACTCGGCTGCCACTGACCTCACCCGCGGCTTTTCCTCATGCGGGGTCACCGCTACTGTCCGGTCACAGCCGGCGTTCTCCTGTGCCGTTACTTCCTGTTCCGAAGGCGGGACTTCCGGAAGCACGAGGCAAGCCTCGGGCTGAGGAGAGGAACCGTCGTCAGGTCGCGCGGATCGGTCCCACCCCTTCCGCTCGGAGGTCTAGAGCCGCCTGAGCTTTCAGTCTCCGCCCCTACGTGCTGGGCGGTGTGTTTAAGGGCGGATCGGTCCCACCCCTTCCGCTCCGCGCCCTATAGCCGCCCGAGCCTTCTCTCGGTCTCCGCCCCTAAGGGCCAGGCGGTGTTTTTAACTCGGCCGGCCACTGGTAAGACGCTCAGCGGGAGAAGTTAGGGAGCAGGCGGGCGGGGGCGGGGGCGGGGGCGGGGGCGGGGGCGGGTCGCTTTCGAGGGGTTGGCTGTTCAAAGTCATCTCCTTAGGTTCTTGAAAGGTCAATTTGTATTTTTTGATGAACAAGTGATATTTGTGCTTATTTGTGGAATAAAGTGCTATAATTAAGTATACACATGCCGGGCAGTGGTGGCACACGCCTTTAATCACAGCACTCGGAAGGCATTGGCAGGTGGATTTCTGAGTTCGAGGCCAGCCTGGTCTACAGAGTGAGTTCCAGGACAGCCAGGGCTACACAGAGAAACCCTGTCTTGAAAAACCAAAAAAATAAATAAAAAATAAAAAAAATTTCTTTTCCCCAGCCCTTAGGCCCTTTCTAAATTCTGTATCTCTCCTCAAAATGCTTTATTGTGTCACAATAATCCATTCTATTCCACAGTCATTGCTTCTCTTACATTCTGCCTTCTCTCACACAGATCCTCATAACCATTTCTCCTTATCTCCCACAGTTCTCACTTTTTAATATAGTTGATTAGAAGAATCATACCTTTCCTGTTCCTGAAATTCTAAAGTTTTCCAAGATCGGAGGCAGTAGGAAGTCTCTCTCACAGGATCACGGCCAGAGGACAGAGAATTGGTATGGCTTGGGTATAAGGACAATATCACTAATTGGATAGCAGTCAGAGAACATATAACATAGCAGGTATTTTATACACTGCTGGGAATATAAAAGTGCTGAACAAAGGCTTTGTTCTTTTGGAATCTGTATTCAAATAACATAAAGATCAATTAACAGTACACTTCATCTAAAGAGATACTCTAAATCATTTGTTTGATTTTAAACATTATTTGATAGAGATTGATGGGGGGAGACTGATTGTGAAACTTTGATTTATGAAGAGATTCCTATCTGTTTGGAGCTATTTCAAATACATTCAGGTTCCACTACAGATTTGTACAGAAAAGGTCTTGTAACAAAGAAATATCTGGTTTTATGTGTCTATTAGCCATGACCTTGGTACTTTGAGAAGTTCCCCCAGCTTTGTTAAATGATGAGGGTTTCCTAAACAATTATCATTCCAGAATCGAAATAACTTTCTTCAACTTGTTTTCTTAGATTTTCATGACCATCGTGAAAAGACTCTTGATAAGAAATATTTATTGCCCTGTGTGGCAAGAGCAAGCATTTCATCCCAGCATACAGGAGGCAGAGGTATGTGAGTTTCTGTGAGTTCAAGGCTAGCCTGGTCTAGTTTTTATAGTGAGTACCAAGCAAGCTAGGCTACATAGTGAGAACATCATCTCAGAAAGAAAAAAAAAAAAGATGTTTATGAATGACCTAGCATGCTTTATCTGACTAATCACTGGTTATTCCTAGCAGTGCCAACAGTGGACCAAAAAGAAAACTCAGCCTCCATTCTTCCCCTTTTTTTCAGCACTAAGGACTGCCCCAACTAACAGGAAATCTTTCTTATAGAGATTCCTCTCTTTAGACCTCACCCCAAAGAACTACAGCATATTAAATCGCTAGTGCCCTTGTCTGTCATTCCGTGTCTACAGTGTCAGAGAGGAGAAACACTATTTTCAAAAGTCCATGAACCAAATCTTGCTCTCACTGATACCTGATAGCTGAAGCATGGACCATAACAGTTTGGTGGGGAGAAGAGGTCAGAGAATAAACTAGGGAACTACATTGGGATAATTTATTTCTATCTCTTTCTACTTGAAAGCAGCAGTTATTATGAAGTGGAAATGATCAATATCCACTATGTAGGTTAGTAATAGGATTATTAATGCTGATGTTACTATGATTAAGTTGATGGCTCATTTGTTGCTACATGTGGGCCTTTTAGGGGTGAATGCTTTTAATATGATAAGCAGAAAAACATGATAGGGGGCCTGGTAAAAATGGATGAGTAAATCATTGCTTGGGAAAGAACCCTACAGAGCCACTGACACTCCCCTTGCCTCAAGTGCAAAATAATAGTTGTGTTTTGCCCAGAGGAGTAGAGAGTCAATCTTTTCTGAGGATGCACTTAGTGGTGGATCAGGTTTGATACTACTCATGATAAAGAGGAATAGGTCAATGTCAGGGTTGTGAATTTCCAGTGTCTCCCTCCCAGTAGGCTTACTTATTCTTATGAAGTGAAGAAACATGGTACATTACAACTGACTGAAATTATAGTCTTACTGAAAAGATGAGAAAGCTAAGGTGAAAGCAAGTGGAAGGAGCAAAGTAAATGACTACTAGCTTTGAGAACACTAGGCTTTCCATGAAGATGAATTCAGGTTTGAGTAGAGCATGAAAGTTGCAATTGTAGTTGTTGCAAAGAAATAGCAAGAGCAATTCAGTATATCCTTTGGAATTGAAAATTTAAAAAACCCAGCTGGTTGCAGATAGGAAACACTAAGTCATTGGCTATGGTTGGATGCTAAAGCCACAAGAGTGGATGGTATCGTCCTTCGAGGTTTTGGTCTTCTTTGCTTTTATTTGATATTACCAAGGATCTTGTGACTTTAGTTTGGTTTCTCTACTAGGAAGAAAATGAATCACCAGACAACCAAAATATATTCCTTTTTCTCTGGTACTTTTATTTCTTCTTGTAAGTATTGTGAATTAATAAACTGGAAAAGAGAGACATGAAAGAAGGAAAATTGAGAAGGTAAGGTAAAATCTGCTGTAAAGGAAAGAGGAGAAGGCGCTCCTGTGGTTTGGTGTCACTCTAAAGTGAGCTCAAAGGATTGAAGCCACAGAAGACAAGATGACAAGCTATTCTCTGCCACCACCACATGAAATGTGGTTTCCTAAGAAATGAGCTTTGGGGGATACTGAAATTCATACTTTAATGCTTGAATCTTAGTAGGTACAGATGTTTGTGATACTATTTTATTGTGCAGATTCTCTGTGCAGTAAAACACATTGATATATAAAATCTAAGTGAAGAGTTATTGGTACAAATATTTGGAAAGTATAATAAAAACTATAGTAAATGTCCTCTCTCTATCCCACTTCCCATCACCTCTCTCAAACACATATTCACACACAAATATAGCAAATGTCCTCTCTCTGTCCCACTTCCCATCACCTCTCTCAAACACATATACTGTAGTGATAGCAATAAAGCACTTTATGCCCAAAATAATATATTATAAATTATAATATATAAGATGACTACAAGAAGTTCTAAAAACATCTTAACTTCCCCTCTGTTCTAGAAGCTTTCTGCTATTTTGCCAATAGTTCTTGTCTAGGTACTCCTGAAGCTGAGGTAACAATGCTATTGGGAAGCATGGTCCATGGAGTTATCTTAGGAACACTCTCTTATCTCCAGATCTCTGCTTATCACTGTTTCAGGGTTCTTTAGGACCATTTGTGTGTGAATATGTATATGTATAAATGCATATGTGCATGCAAGTATTTTAAAATACATTTTAGGGAATTGACTTAAGCCATTATTGGGGCTGGAAAATGTAAATATATTAGGCAAACTGGGAGACAAACCTCTTCTATGCTCTTGTCATGTGCTAGATGTGGTTCTATTCTCTGAAACCACAGTATGCATGGATGATGTTCCCTGCTACCCATCAATACTCTGGGTAGCAAGACAAGCACAGCATCACATATTTTCATCTATGATAGTTGATTTATAAAGATATAGTAGTATATAAAAAGAATTTGTCATTCAGTTGTGGATGAATTTGAGTTTGCATTTAAATAGATTTGTTTATTTTATTTTATGCATTTGGGTCATTTGACTGAATACATACATGTCTGTGCACTATGTACATGCCTTTTGCATTTTTATTTTAGAGTTTTAACCATAACGAGTGAACAATTTAGTGGCTCTATTGCAGGATATTTGATCACATTGTGAACTTTTTTTAAGTATCTCTTTCTAATTGTTGTGTAGCCTTTGATCTTACAGCTTTTGGTTTACTGTAGACAAGTACCTGTGGTGTGGCTTAGCCCTAGCATACACCTTTAACCCAAGAGCTAAATAAAGTCAACCATAAGTCAAGAGGCTGAACCAGCAACCAGCTCATAGGTGGTGAACACAAGTGAAGAGAAAGACAGGCCATTGAGTTAAAGAGGATTTAAGACAGAATGGAGAAGGAGAAAGTTTTCTTCTTCCAGGTCATCAGTAGAGTAGGAAGGTCAGGCCAGGTGCTTTCTCTGCTTCTCTACGGTGTGGGGCTTTCACCACAGCATCTGGCTCCTGAATCTTCATTTGGGAAAATTTGAACAGCTGGAGTTTTTGTTTTTAAAACAACATGGCTCTAAGAACATCCACTATATTAATGTAACCACCACAATTAATTGAGATCTGTAAGCTAACTCAGGGGTTATTCCTGGATAATAAACATTTCTAGCTGTATAGAAGAGCTATTGTCTTCCTGGATTAGTTAAAAAAAAACCCAAATGACAGCATTTTAGCATTGCTGTTTTTCACTTAAAATATTTTATAAATCTTACACTTTACTACATGTGCTGCTCCTTTTCATTTGTATTTAATAAATACATGCTGTGCCAGTGTATAATTTTAATTATTATAATTTCATAGCTGGCCTCTTACTAATGAACTTCCAGTACTGTAAAATTACCTGTGGTGTAATTAAAATTATTTACCTGATTTAATTGTCTCCAAGTCTTATTACTTCAGTTTGGTAACCTAGGACTGGTCCTGAAAGTTTCTAGCCGCCATACAACCCAATCTAGGTCTAGAATGTTTTCAGTCTCTGAGACTTGCTGCTAACTAAGCTTACTCTTTCTAGTTCTTCTGATATCTGGCTGGTTGGCCAATTCAGCTGTTCTGGCTCAAATTCCTCCCCATGCCAACAGAATCAGTCTGGCTTCTCTCTGCTTCTGAATTGCTCTGCTTGGCCTCATAATCACTTTGACAATGTGTTCTAATATTTTGGCTCCTTCCCTGACTTGTTCTGTCTTTACCTGTGTCTAGCTTGTTTGTCTTTAACCTGTCTCTGTCAAACTCTGCTGCTAAAATTGCCTCTTTCATTTTTCTCTCTCTGTTGGCACTGCTCTCCGAAGTAACTTCCTTTTCTTCTCATGAGAGTTGGGCATATCTTATTCTGTCAAATCTTTCTCTAATTCTTCACTTTGCCCCTCAGTTTAGACATCACTTTCTGTTTGTTTGTAGACATGATTTTGATACTTCTAGCTGTTGATATTCAACAAACAGAATAATTATTTTAAGATATATTTCCTTGATATGTCTCCATTTTCATTTCTGATTTTATTAATTTGGATACTATCTCTGTGCCCTCTGGTTAGTCTGGCTAAAGGTTTATCTATCTTGTTGATTTTCTCGAAGAACCAGCTACTGGTTTGGTTGATTATTTGTATGGTTCTTTTTGTTTCTATTTTGTTGACTTCAGCCCTGAGTTTGATTATTTCCTGCTGTCTACTCCTCCTGGGTGTACCTGCTACCTTCAGGTATGCTGTCAAGCTGTTAGTGTAAGCTCTCTTCAGTTTCTTTTTAGAGGCACTCAGAGCTCTGAGTTTTTCTCTTACCACTGATTTCATTGTGTCCCATAAGTTTTGGTATGATGTGTCTTCATTTTCATTAAATTCTAAAAAGCCTTTAAATTCTTGCTTTAATTCTTCCTTGACCAAGTTATCATTGAGTAGAGTGTTGTTCAGCTTCCATGTATATGTGTGCTTTCTGTTGCTTTTGTTGATATTCAACACAGCCTCAGTCTATTGTGATCTGATAAGGTGCATGGGATTATCTCAATCTTCTTCTATCTGTTGAGACCTGCTTTGCAACCAATTATATGGTCAGTTTTGGAGAAGTCAGCACCATGAGGTGCTGAGAAGGTATGCTCACTTGCTTTAGGATGAAATGTTCCACAAATATCTGTTAGATCTACTTGATTCATAACTTCTGCTAATTTCGCTGTGTCTCTCTGTTTGGTTTCTGTTTGCATGATCTGTCCATTGCTGAGAGTGGGGTGTTGAAGTCTCCCACTATTATTGTGTGAGGTGCGATATGTGCTTTGAGCTTTAGTAAAGTTTCTTTTATGAATGTGGGTACCCTTGCATTTGGAGCATAGATGTTCAGAATTGAGAGTTCATGTTGCTAGATTTTTCCTTGGATGAATATAAAGTGTCCTTCATTATCTTTTTTGATAACTTTTGGTTGGAAGTTGATTTTATCAATTATTAGAATGGCTACTCTAGCTTGTTTCTTGGGACTATTTGCTTGGAAAATTGTTTTCCAACCTTTTACTCTGAGGTAGTGTCTGCTTTTGTCACTGAGGTGCATTCCCTGTATGCAGCAAAAGCTGGGCCCTGTTTATGTATCCAGTCTGTTAGTCTATGTCTTTTTATTGGGGAATCAAGTCCATTGATGTTAAGGCATATTAAGGAAAAGTGATTGTTATTTACTGTTATTTTTGTTGTTAAAGGTAGATTTATGTTCGTGTGGCTATCTTCTTGTGGATTTGTTGAAAGATTATCTTTTTGCTTGTTCTAGGGTGTAGTTTTCCTCCTTGTGTTGGTGTTTTCCATCTATTATCCTTTATAAGGCTAGGTTGATGGGAAGATATTGTGTAAATTCGGTTTTGTCATGGAATATCTTGGTTTCTCCATGTATGGTAATTGAGAGTTTTGCTGGGTATATAGTCTGGGCTGGCTTTTGTCTTCTCTTAGGGTCTGTATAACATCTGCCCAGGATGTCTAGCTTTCATAGTTTCTGGTGAGAAGTCTGGTGTAATTCTGATAGATCTGCCTTTATATGTTACTTGACCTTTTTCTCTTATCGTTTTTAATATTCTTTGTTTTTTGCATTTGGTGTTTTGACTATTATGTGACAGGAGGAATTTCTTTTCTGGTCCAGTCTATTTGGAGTTCTGTAGGCTTCTTGTATGTTTTGAGGCATCTCTTTCTTTGGGTTAGGGAAGTTTTCTTCTACAGTTTTGTTGAAGATACTTACTGGTCCTTTACTTTGGGAATCTTCACTCTCTTCTATATCTATTTGGTCTTCCATTGTGTCCTGGATTTTTTCGATGTTTTGGGTTAGGAGCTTTTTGCATTTTCTTTGACTGTTGTGTCAGTGTTTTCTATGGTATCTTCTGCACCTTAGATTCTCTTTTCTATCTCTTATATTATCTGTGACTCCTGATCTCTTTCCTAGGTTTTCTGTCTCCCTTTGTGATTGATTTATTGTTTCTACTTCCATTTTTAGATCTTGGTTGGTTTTGTTCATTTCCTTCACCTGTTTGGTTGTGTTTTCCTGTAATTCTTTAAGGGATTTTTGTGTTCCTTAAGTTCTTCTAGCTGTTTACCTGTGTTCTCCTGTATTTCTTTAAAGGAGTTATTTATGACCTTCTTAAAGTCCTCTATCACCATTATGAGAAGTGATTTTAGATCAGAATCTTGCTTTTCTGGTGTGATAGTGTATCCAGGATGTGTTATGGTGAGAGAATTGTGTTCTGATGATGGCAAGTAACCTTGGTTTCTGTTGGCTTATGTTCTTATGCTTGCCTCCCGCCATCTGATTATCTCTAATGCTACCTGCCTTCCCTATGTCTGACTGGGGCCTGTCCTTCCTGTGATCTTGGTTGCATCAGAACTTCTCAAAGTTCAGCTGTCTCTGTGATTCTGGGATCCTGTGATCCTAAGTTCCTGGGTGTGTCAGAGCTCCTAGGAGTAAAGCTCCCTCTGGGAACCTGAGGTCCTGATGTGACCAAGCTCCCAGGATCCTGGGATCCTATGATCCTGGGTGTGTTAGAGCACCTGGGAGTGCAGCTTCCTCTGGGTGTTGTGGGACTGGCTGCAGAGTTTGAGTCCAAGGTCTGCTCAGGGCACTGGCTCAGACCAGAAGGAAACTGCTCAGGTGGCGTTCCTGGGTGCCTGGGTCCCAATGATCCCAGTTACTCCAGGTGTTGGGGCAGATGTTGTGTCCTCCTTACCTCTGATCCTATGATCCTGGGCTTGGTAAAGCACCTGGGAGTGGAGCTTCCTCTGGGTGTTGTGGGACTGGCTGCAGAGTTCAGTGCCCCAAGTCTGCTCTGGGCACAGGCCCTACTAGACATCACTTTGAAACAATGGTGCTTTCTTCTGCAAACTAACTTTACCTTCATTGTTTGAGATTCAAAGTGTGTACTAAAGGTGTGTTTATATTCCAGCCTGAGGGTTTAAAGGTGTGTGCTAAGAATGAACCACACCAAAACTGGAAACTTTTTTTTTTACTGTAAATAACACAATCTTGAGTTTCACAGTTTGATTAAATATCCTGCAACAGAGTGCTTTTTATGAACAATAGCACAAAGGCTATTGTACTATCAACACTCACAATAATGAGTGCAATACTTTGAACTGAGACGATTGCCTCAAGAGGCACAAAATATTTTTTGTTAGTAGTTTGTTATACATTAAATTTTATCTTTTCTGTTGTGACTTTTCTCTGGTTTACTGAAGTTTGATTGACAGACTATGGTTATATTTAAGGGTTACAAAATATGATTGATATGTGCATACACTGTGAGATGATTACTATGATAATATAATTAGCATATCCATCACCTCAAGTAGTTTCTTTTCAAGTATGCCACATATTAGGATTGATTAGCCACCATACTATACATAAAATTCCCTGAATCTTTTTCATTAAGAGACAGATTTTTCACTATATACCTAATGTATGATGTGGGAGTGAGTCTTTTTGTGCCAAGGTGGTCTTGAATTGGAAGCATTCCTCCTGCCTCATATCTAGGGTGCTAGAATTATAGGCACATACTATCATTCCTAGCTACTGATTCCTCTTATAATGGAAGGTTTATACCACTTGATGAATACCTTCCCATCTCATTTACCCTTTGACTTCAGATAATCACTCCTTTACTCTTCCTGTTTTTAGTGATTCTTCATTTAAGTGAGATCATGCAGTATTTTTTCACTATCCCTTTTTCAATTGACATAATGTCCTTCAGTTTCATCTGAATTGTCACAAATTGCAGGAATTGTTATTTTTGAAACCTTAACAGTATTCTGATGTGTAAGTGAACCGAGAATTTATGGATGTGTTCATCAATGAATACATGAGTAATATCCTCATCTTGGTTGTTATGAAAAGCACTTCAGTGAATATGAGGAAGCTTGCTTTGAAATATTAATTTAATTTGTTTTGACTATACATCTAGTTATGAAATAGTTTGATTATGTGACAATTCTTTTTTTTTTCTTTAAATGTTTTGAACTTAAAATATTTTGAGGAACCTCTATTTTTCATAATGATTGAATTAATTTATTTATATTTTCTGATAGTACACCCAAATTTTCTTTCCTGTACATAGCAATATTTGTCATCCTTTGACTTTCTAGTGACATTCATTTTTAACATTGATTAAAGAACACCTCTTTCTTCATTAGGGTTTTACTGATGTGAACAGACACCATGACCAAGGCAACTCTTACAAGGACAATGTTTAATTGGGTCTGGCTTACAGGTTCAGAGGTTCGGTCCTTATCATCAAGGCAGGCATGGTGCAGGAGGAGCTGAGAGTTCCACCTCTTGTTCTGAGGTTCTTAAAGCCTATGGGGACCCACAGTGACATACCTACTCCTAGGCCACACCCCCAAATAGTGCCACTCCCTGGACCAAACATATTCAAACCACTACAGTCTCCCTGTGATTTCCCTTTACATCTTTCTAAGAATTGATGATTTTGTCATGGGAAGGTTAGTATTTTAACTAGGGGAACTACTCTTTCAGACCCATAAAATATCGTAGGAACTACTATGAGAGACATTGACTGTAATAGGTTACATCTATTAGTTTAAGAAAAATCTTGATAAAGAGCTTTAGAAAATTTGGGGCATATGTTAAGGAAGAACATGAGCATTTTACTCTTAGTATTTATTAGAGCATATCAGGTTTTTATATAAAAAAAAAACCTTTTCTTTGGCTCTTTCACTTCCATATCACGTTTTTGTATTTAATCTCTTTCTCTTTTTGTATTCTCTCTATTTCTTTCCATCTTCCTTTATTTGCTGGCTCTTAAACTTTCCTTTCTGTGATATAAGATTTTTCAGTATGTAAGCTATTGTGCTATATACACACATCAGAAGAAAAAGAACTACTTTAGCACTGATATTGAGGACTCTGGTCACTGAGGTTTGCAATTCTAAAACACAAGCAGTTTTAATCAATGTCATCTTCAAATATAGGCCTGGCTGTCTATGTCTGTGGCTCCAACCATTTGTGAGCCTAGGATTTTTAGACCAGCTGGGAGAGCATAGTGTGATTCCATCTCAGCAGCAGTCGCAACAACAGAAATCATTTCCAAAGAAGAGAGTGGGTAGCATCAGAAGCAGAATGTTCTAGCAGGGAAAGTGTCAAGATTGAAATAAAGGAAGGCAAAAGACACATGCTTCCCCTTAGGATTTATCATTGGGCAGACTACTTGGTGTGCAGTTAAATGTTTAGAGCTTGGTTAGAACTATATTAAAGACTACAATTTTGTTATTTAAGCAGGGTGTGGGAGAAGAACATAGCAGGTGGTGAACCAAGGGGATTTGCTATATTGGAAAAATACACTTAAATGTCAACCCTATTGTGGGATGGATGGTGAAGACTTTCCATTTTTGTAGCTGAAGATAAGCTTTTTATTCCAGAATTGTTTTCTGTGGATTTCTGGAATTCTACTCCTACAAAAACTCATTATTTTAACATGGGTTTGTGAATTTCTTAAGCCATAAAAGTGTATTCTGAATAGATTGCACACAAAACACTCACTTGCTCAACATGTAGTTCATGCTTTATATTCTTGAATTCCTACACAATGTATGTTTTATCTTTCAAAGAAGATGCTGAATAGTTATGACATGTGGACTTTGCACTTCTACTCTACACATGGTGGCTTTATAGGTTCCCTTCATGCTACTAATAGTTTTAAGGACTTAATTATTTGATAATGTTTTTTGACCCTTTACTGAGGCTTGAGTCTCACAATAGAGTCCAGATTAAAATGCTTTCACATTGCAAACCATATAAGTAGATACTACATCTGATCTACTCATTAGTCAACATTACTGACATACCTCCACACAAACACTTCATGTCTAGCATAAAAATTAGGAAGGAAAGGAAAGGACAAGTTTAGGGAGACAGATAACCTAAACTTTAGCGGTAAGAAAATCTCCAATAAAGACACTGATGAAATTGCCACTGGGGGGCAATGGAAGTTCAGAAACTGCTCTACTAATCTTCAGGCAAGTAAGCACTTCAGCCTGCTTATTTATTCAAAGTTGGAATTTGGATGTGTGAATCACCAAGCACAGGGAAATTCCTGGATGAGAAGCAGAGTTCTGGGGGTGGAGGTGGGGGAGAAATGTACCAGGGCTAGAATTAGCACCTTGGCAGACCACCTTCAAAACACATACACACACACACACACACACACACACACACACACACACACACACACAGCCCTTGCTTCACCGAGTGTTTTCAGAATTTCCTTCAATTCCCTTCAGTCTGAAACAAGGGAACTCATGTTAAACTGCAAAGAAGTAAGCCAATACAGAAGGGTGCTGGAAAACACATGTGAATTCAGTTTAAGTGGCTTTAAGATAGCTCTCAGGCACTTAGATCAGAACTTTGGTTGCTGTGGGTGGGCCTCAGTTGTTAATTTTGCTGGAAAAGCTGGGAAAGTGGCAGAGTTTATCTCAAGGAAGTCTGAATGATAGTTAACACTTCAAGGGACACTTAAAATTTCTGATAAGGGGAATTTAGACAGGTTCAGAAAAGTATCCCAGGGAAAACAAAGAAAAATTAGGAGACTGGTAAGGTGGCTACGTGCTTAAAGGAAATTGCTGCCAATCCAACAACTTGCATTCAGTCCCCAGGACCCACAGAGTAGGAGCAATCCAGCTCTGGAAATTTGTCTTCTGGTCTGCATCTGTATATCATGTGGAGTACTCAGGCTCACACACATGCATAAACAAAATGTTTTAAAATATACATCTTCACTGCAGGAATAAGTTTTTGGCCACTTGACACAATCCTGGGAACTTAATTTCACCTTCCTCATTTACTCAGTTGTTCTGGGAACTGGTGTCATAAGTTCAGTCTAGCCCTGGCACTCAATTTTGGCCAGAATACTCAATCAAACATCAGTGTCAGAAGGCCAATTAATAACCATGCTTGATCTTATTTTCTTTAAGATTTTCATAAACAAGGATTTGTCCTGATTCTACTCCTAGAAGGGATGAAACAGACAGATATAGAATGAAGTCTAGAATGTACTATTGTGCATGCATAGATTCAAGCTATTATGGTGCATCCTGTGCATCCCAGGATATCCATTTCTTAGTGTCCTGACAAAGGATGATCTAGGGATTCAAAGATAGCACCCAAGATGAAGGCCCATGGATCCTGTGCTTAGTATTTTATGTCTTCTAGAATCTATTTTTATATATTGCTAAGGAATACTTAGATAACCTATACTATGTCATACATTTTGGGTTTAATTAAGAATTCAGCTAGAGTACCTTTAAAAAGAGAAAAGGAATGTTCCATTCATATCCCTGACGATCTATCTGTGGATAATGTCTCAGGAAAGGCTGAATCCAGAAGTTTTGCCTATATCAGCTCAATGCCACTCTACACAGGGGCCTCTTTTAAACATTCTGCATGCTTCACTAATCATGCTACATTTTTCCCCCTGCCAGGTCAGTTACTGCCTTTATGGAACATTAAGAGCAATAGAAATAGTAAAATGCGAGCATTGTGATTGATAATATATTAAGTGTTACATGAAATGACAGAAGATGTTCCTCACAGGAACTGATGCTGGCTAGACTGAAGCACCTGGAATCCATAGGCAAATACCTTGTCTCTGTGTTAGGAATTTTGTTGGTATGATAAATCACCTTTAAAAATGACTTAAATGAAAAATTATTTATTTTTGGCTTATGATTTTAGATGTTTCCATTCATAATAATGGGAAAGGCATGGTAGAGAATATCAGTCCCATCATAGCTGCCAGGCAGCAGAAAGAGAAGGCTTTTGCTAGCTCTAGTTTTCCTTTCTCCCATTATTTCATTTGGGCCCCAGTCTATGGAATGGTGCTGTCCACAATCAGAACTACTCTTGTCCTACTAGTTAATACTGTGTGTGTGAAAAACACACCCAGTTATGCACTTCACTAATCTAGGTGCCTCCCAATCTAAACAGGATGACAATCAAGATTAAACACCCAAGTCTATATGGACAGGAAGATAAACTTGCCGTCTAATGAGTAATCCATTAGTTAATAATAAAATCGCAGTTTTGCTTCCTTAGGCCTAATTAGAAGGTTCTGGGTTTTATGTAAATAATTTGAGAAATTCCTCTACTAATCTAAAAAAGGTCCTGGAAAGATTTGTTTGTTAGCAATGCTTATAAATAGAAACCTTCATTGCGGCCACATGCCACTTTTATCCCTACACTAGGGAAAGTACCATGATTTCAGTACTGAGTGCTAAGAAGGGAACATGCTATGCAATAAAGAAAAGGACCAACAGTCACATTTGGGGCTAAGAGTCTCAGACTGATCCCTGGAAATCCCTTAAGGTCTGCATAATTATTTTCAAGGCTCCCTTAATGTAAGTGCTCTGATTTCTGTGTAAATCCTAGTCATATAAAACACATGCCCTGGCATAAAGCACAAAAGGAAATGAAACAAATTTTCAAGAAATTTAGGACCTATAGTAATTATAGTTCCTGCTCTGATACAGGTGTGAATGTGATAATGTGTGAAGGTGACTGTGAGATGTGCTGGCTTGAGTGACAGTAGTTGACCTTCAAGGCTAGGATAACTGTAAGAAGCTATCATGTAGAGCAAATGCCTTCCTCAGGCTTGACAGCAGCAATCACATACAATTAAGAGCCCTAGGAGAAAAGGCATAGGCCTCCTGTGGGGGCCAGGAGGGGCACCCTTTCAGATCATTATGTTGCTCTGGGTTCTCCTCCTGCTAGCTATGTGGATGTGGCTATTGCATTGTTCCATATCAGTGAAGTGACCAGGACACTGAGTTCATCACATTATCTTGAGGATAAAAAGAGACAATCACACATTGATTTACTTCACAAACTGAGGCCCCCACCCACCCAGCCTTTCTGTGCAGGGCGATTAAATCTTTTGAGCTTTGGGGATCATTGTTTCTGAGGAATGATCTCTCATTGTTGCAGATGAACAGGCACAGAGTAACGTAATAAATCAATGTGGTTTTGCTTTGATGAAAACATATTTACAAATAAAAATCGCCCCTACATTTGGCAGGAAGGTTACACTATTTTTGGTCTTTATGTAGTGGTTAGCTCTTCTCAAGTTAGCCTTCTTACCCCTTGTCAGAGAACATTTCTAGAAATGGCCACCCTATGACCCCATCTCACTTTACATGACAAAGGAATAACCCTTAAGGTGACTGGATTTTGATTTGGTATTTAAGTAGTTCATTCACATTAAATGAGGCCATAGGATTGGTGTACTCAGAAAAGGAAGAGAGGCCAGAGACAGTGCTTTTAGACATTCATTGTGTCTGTCACTCTCTATGTACACATAGAGAAAAGACATGTAAGGACATAGTGAACTTAAGAGTCAGCCTACACCAGAGAGAAATTTTCTTATGCTTTGAGCTCATACAACTCTTGAGATAATACATATCTGTCATTAATACACTTAGTTTTAGTACCTCTTGTAAATTAATGCAGTCCTTCAATAGCTGTATGGATTCTGAGACCACTAATTTTTTTCTTTTTTATGTTTTCTTCTTTAAAAAATATTTGTTTTAGCTAGTCCTAGAGATGCCCCCCCCTACAGATTTCCATTCTCACTCACAGCCGTTCCTCACCCCCCCAACCCACACCCACATCCGGGTTCCCCTTCTCATCCCCCCTCCCACCTGATTCCCTCCTTCCATCCATCTCCATTGTCTATTTTGTTTTCCCTTCTGAGTGAGATTCGTGCATCCTCCCTTGAGCGCTTATTACTTAGTTTCTTAGGGTCTCTGGATTGTAGCATGTTTATCCTGTAATATATGGTTAATATCTACTTATAAGTAACTACACATCATGTGTGTCTTTCTGGATCTGGGTTACCTCACTCAAGATGATATTTTCTAGTTCCATCATTTGCCTGAAAATTTCATGATGGCATTATTTTTAATAGCTGAATAGTATTCCATTGTAGATGTACTACATTTTCTTTTAACTATTCTTCAGTTGAGGGACATCTAGATTGTTTCCAGTTTTCTGGCTACTATGAATAAAGAAACAGCTGGCCTGTCTTAATAACAAAATTCTTAGTCTTAAATAGAAAGCATGTGGTGTGATAAAGTAGAAATAATTAAGACATTTCTACTTAAACTATATCTTATATTTGAAGATATTTTCTACTATGGAAAACAGTAATCCTGGGTCTAAGCGATGCAGTCTCTTTTATGCTAAGATATGTTACTTGGTCATAGAGTGATATATGTGCTTATTTGCTCGCTTGCTTTCTTCTATTCTTTTGAGAGGCAGGGAAACATGGAAAAGAGCAGGAGAGTGAACATACGTTACAGGTGACACAAGAAAATATTCCAGCTGTAGTGTAAATAGAGTATTTTCTCTCTGCTTTTTGCTGGTAATTTATGCAGTTGATAAATTCACATAGTTTCTATGTGATGCTAGTGCTATGAGCAGTTAGGGTGGATAAAGAAATGAGAACAGCAGGGCTGGAGAGATGGCTCAGTTCTTAAGAGCACTGGTTGCCCCTCCAGAGGACTCTGTTCAATTCCCAGTACCCATATGGCAGCTTAAAACAGTCTGTAACTCCAGTTCCAGGGGACTGGACACCCTTACACATATATACCTGTAGGCAAAGCACTAATGTACATAAAATATAAATAAAGTCATTAAAATAACAATGAAATGTTAAAAAAAGAAAAGACAACAGATGCAGTCTCTACTGCTATGGAGCTGATGTGTAACAGCAATGGCAGGAAAAGTTGGGCTTTAAACAAAGAATTCAAAATGAATAAAATCTTTACAGAACATGAGCAATGCTAGAAAGGAAACTGGCAGGGTCACATGACAGAAGTAAAAGGCTTGCAGGCTGTAGACAAAGTAACAGCCAACATGCCTTTGTCAACTTCCCTTCCAGACTCTTTGCTCTACTCTAAATCTATGGCTTTCAGCTCCCAGCATCTCCTGAACATCTTGAATCAATAAATGAATATAACGTTTGTGTCATCCGAAATGTATAGTTTACAACAATCCTAACACTTGTCATTGACTTTGTAGTTCTAGGCTGGGCATTACTATTCAAAGCATTTTATTTTTGCAAAAGCTTTTGGTTACAGAATAGTTTACAGGAAATGTACAGATACACAGAAAGTTCCCTTATACTTACACAATTTTGTCTTTATTTTTAATTATTTGCATTACTGTAGTACATGTGTTTCAATAAATAACTAAATTTGTTATTTTTTTAATTATTGCTTTGTTACTTTGCAACATGGGGATGTAACTTGGGCTTTCACATCTGCAAATCAAATGCAGTCCATATTTCCCAGCCTGCAGTAAAGTTTTTGATATACTATCCGTACTGCATATGGGTTTCTATATTTTTTCCTAATAGTCTTTTTCAGTTGTAGGACCCTCATTATGATTTAAACATGCAGTGTTCCCCAGAGGCTAATCTGAGAAAGCTTGGTCCCTAGGTGATGTCACTACTTGGGGGAGGATATTTAAGGAAGTGGGGCCTAGAGGGTAAAGGACATCATTGGGACTTTCTTTCAGAGGTTGTGCCTTGTCCCTAGTTGTGTTTGCTTTCTCTGTTTCCTGGTCACCAGGAAATGACTAGAATTTGGCCCCTGCCCACTACCATGTTCTGAAGAAGTGAGCCAAAGTGAACTTCCAACTCTTTGTTGTTCTCCTGAATATGTTGCCCATAATTAACAGAAATTTGATCTAATATGTCACATTATTCTTGATTATCATGTCTCTTTAGGCTTTTCTCAGTGTTGACAGTTTTTTTTAACTTTCTTTGTTTCTAATGACATGGCAGTTTGGTCAGGTCCATTGAAGACTATCCCTAAGATTTGTCAGATGGAGTGCATTATTATTCATCCTCATGGCTACCTTTGACTGTAAATATTTGAAAACATTAAGACACAGAGAGATTAAGGAACTCTCACAAAGTCAGACAGCAAACAGCAGATTCAAACCCTGATTTAAACTCAGGACTAGCATAATGTGCCACATACTTTGTTGTCTCCCTAGTATCTGTTAAATTTCAGACATTGTAAATATTTCCTCTAGGATTACCAGAGCAGTCTCTTTGTTTCATGTATGTAAGTAGACTGAAAGAATTGGATGATATATCTAATTAAATTAATGTGCCTAGCCAAGTACTGAACTGGTTAACCCTTTAATTTTACTGGCTATTTGTGGGAAGGACAGTTTGTTAATGTAGGAAAAACATCACTAAAAAGTATTTAGTGAACATTATAGGGAGTGTTCCTCTGACAACTTTCAAGTGTCACTTGGACTGCTCATTAGAAATTCACTTCCCTTAAATTGGATGGCACCTGCCCAATTTACAAGATTATTTTGTGCTAAAACCAAAACTATGAGAGTGTTGAGCAAACCAGAACAGTTAGTCCCCTCACTGTGTGACTTGCTAGGGTTGAGCAATGTTCTTTTATACTAAGTGCAAAGACTATTCTAAATATCTAAGTAACTGAGATCCACTGTGTCAGATAAAGACATGTATTGCTGAAGGAACTGGGACCAGTTTCTAGAGGCCGGTTTTTATCTGGTTAGGTGGTTGGTGTGTTGGATTCTGTCTGAAGCTGAGGAAGAGTACTAACATACCAGACTCCAGCCAAGTAACACTAGCTATATGTCTTTTTTAATTAAAATTTTCATCAATATCTCTTGATCATGTTTTTTCCCTTCCCTTACTTCCCAGATCCTCCCAACTTCTCTACCCACTCTACTTCTTGTTCTTTCTCTTTCTAATTTTACATAAACCAAACAAAAATCAAAATTTGAAAATCAAAACATACTAACAGAAAAACACCCAATAAGGCAAACAACAACAAAATAAAACATAAAGCCCATAAAATCATGGGTACATTTTCTGTATGTCAACTAATCCTGGGCATGGGTCCTACTGGGAGTATGATTGACGTGCCAAGTGTCACTCCACTGGAGAAGATGATTTTGGCCTTCCTAGTAGGTATCTATTGTAAATAGCGTCTGGGTTATGAGTTGGATCTTTGTCCTCTTCTACCTTGTCAATTCTGGGATTTTATCTGTGTTGGACTTGTTCAAGTCTGTGCATGTTGACATAATCTGTGAGTTCACATAAGTACTCATCTTGTATATGGAAAATACTGTTCCTTGGAGTTATCCATCACCTCTAACTCTTACAACTTTTCTACCTCCTCTTCCAGATAGATACCTGAGCCTTGAGGAAAGGAGTTTAATAGAGACATTCCAGTTAGACCTGAGTACTCTTGTGTCTCTCATTCTCTGTACATTGTTGTCCAATTATGGGTCTTTGTGTTACTTGCCAACTACTGTTAGAAGCTTCTCTGATAATATCTTAGTAATGCACTGATCTATTGACATCACAATATGTCATTAGGAGTCATCTTATTGCCGTGATGATTGTTGTTTTTTGCATGAAGAAAGGTACTACTGAATTTGGTGTGATAGCACACACACACATTTCCAGAACTTCAGAAGCTGAGGCAGGAAAATTCATATAAATTGGAGGCCAGCCTGGACTACAACCAGAGTTCAAGGCCAACCAGGGACTACCTAGTAAAATCTTAACTCAAAACAAAACAAACAACAAACAAAAAGCAAGGACCAAAAGAGAACACTATATCTCCAGTTCCACTAACATGTGGTATGTGTTGATGGCCTCTCTCCAAGTTATCAAATTCTAAGGAAGCCAGTATTGGCTTGTTGTTTTTTACGTATTACCCTAAGGTAGTTGGCAACATGTGAGAGATCACGAAAGAGAATTTAAAATCCATAGTGCTTCAGCTCTAATTGACTGCACAAGATGATCAATGGGAATGGGACCTAAGTATACATTTTGTAGTTTGATAACCATGTGTCAAAAGGTAACATTGCCCAACAAACAGAGCAGAAGCCATAATTTTCTTGAAGTCTGTCACATTTTTAAAAAGTAAAGGTGAAGTACATGTTTTTAAGACATAGCCCAATATGAATAGCATTTTTATCACGTAACCTAGAGACACCATACATTATCAGTGGTATAATTTACATAAATGTTTTATGCTGTCTTTAAAATCTGGCATATATTTTACAATTATAGTACTTTGAATATTAGGATGCTAAATTTTTACCATAAATAATCTATACTTACATTCGTATTTCCAAATCGTTACAAATATGTTTAAAAATGCCCTGGTAGCTGAATTGAATATTAGTTCTTAAATTTAAACTTGGAATGTAAAAAAGTATTTTATCTTCCTTCATGTGATTTTTAACAATGACTGAAAGCACTGATGACTTTCTTCAAAATAAAACAAAGCAAAGCAAAACAAAACAAAAACACTGCTCTTGGCAGAAGAGATGGCTCAGTGGTTAAGAGTGTTTATTGCTCTTGCTAGAAGACCCAGAATCAGGTCTCAGAGCCAACGTGTCAGTTAACAACTGTCTCACTCAGGTCCATGCACGAAATTAAATCCATATTTTTTTTTAAAGAACATACCTCCTGAAAGAAACTAAAGGATAAAAAGGAAGCGTCACCTCTGTCCCTAATCTTATTAGCATTTTGGTGCTGATTATATTCTAAGTTTGTTTTATAGAAAGTTGCAAAGGAGTAAAATAAGCTTTGGCACAAGGGAATCAACTGGACAATTGAATAAGTGTTGAAACAGCATTTCAGAAGCAATTTCTTTCCATACCAATGTCTGAAGGTAATTCCTTTTAAAAAGCATCCACAGGCTGGGCAGTGGTGGCGCACACCTTTAATCCCAGCACTTGGTAGGCAAAGGCAGGTGGATTTCTGAGTTCAAGGCCAGCCTGGTCTACAGAGTGAGTTCCAGGACAGCCAGGGCTACACAGAGAAACTGTCTCGGGGGAGGGGGGGGGAAGCATCCACAGGGGGGAAAAATACAAGTACTGAGGCTCAAACTTTCTATGTACAAGAGAAGTGGAATTTGTATTTATTGTGCACAATGCATAAAACCACAGAGAGCCTGGGTCATATACAATGCAGGAACTTACTGTACTTATTTCAAAAGGCAAACCAAAGAATGTAGGGGGTTGGCCAGGCACTGGTGGCACATGCCTATAATCCCAGCACTCGGGAGGCAGAGGCAGGTGAATTTCTGAGTTCTAGGCCAGCCTGGTCTACAGAGTGAGTTTCAGGACAGCCAGGGCCATACCCTGTCTTGAAAAACCACACACACACACACACACACACACACACACACACACACACACACACAAGAATGTAGGGGGTTAAAATCAGGTTATAAACACTGAGCTATTGTTCAAGTCCCAGGGAACCAAAGGAGAGTAAGATGAATTTTTAAAAAGCAAGAAATAATATGTGTGATTCAGAAAATGTTTTAATGATCTCAGACATAATTATGTTCTTCACAATCTCCCATAACTATAGAGAAACGTATTTACATACACATCCAAAATTCCCACGGATGTGAAAATCTGTAGATGTTCATCTCTAATATCAAATGGAGTCACAGGGATGTCCGGGGAAGCAACTCTTAGCGTGCCTGTAAGGGGCACAATACAAAGCTTAGAGGCTGGCGGGCGGGACCCAACAACATCCTTCTCTATATTTTCAGCAATGTGTATACCTAATAATAGCTAAAAATTGCTATAATGACAAAACATCCATGTGTTTTCAGAACACGTGCATTTTTAAACTCATAGTTGGTCAAATTTATAGATATGAAACCTCATAGATATTGGGGAAGGAGTTAAAAATATTAATATTTTACAAATACAAACTGAACACGAACACATGTCAGACATTTATCCAGGTCATTAAGGTTGAGAACTATAAACCTTATATGCTTATTCCAGGAGCATTTTAAGGAGTTTGTTATTTTAAGCATTTTGATGAATAAAAGTTTTGGCAAAAAGCTTTTGAAGAAGCAGTCAAAATTTATTAATATCTTTCAGAGCAATAAAATGACAGCCTTTCAGAATTTGCTTTCTACTGAGCACAATTCTGAATTTACATTGACTCAGAACATCTGAATTTTCATTACACATAAAACAGAAAGTCAAATCATTAGTATATATTCTAGATAATGAAGTAATTTTTAGGTAGGCCGTCTACTTCCCTGGTTAAGATTTTTAAAGATCACACAGTTCTACTTTATCCCAAACATTGATAAGTGTTCTTTAAAAAGTTTTAATTATCTACACTTTACTAATGAGGAAATTGATGTTTTCAAATGACAAATGACATAATAATGCTATCACAGAATTACAGAGAAAAAGTAGAACCCAGGTATTTCTGGTGCTTACTTTCAATGACTCTCTTCTACTAGTGAAAAAATTCATATCTAGCTTCCCCATAACATTTTATTTGTGTGTTTGTTTGTACTGCACACTGCTTAAATCAGATCAGCATTTGAGATGGACAAAAGTTTTCACTATATAGTTATTATTGTAAGATGGTATCAGTAATAGTAATTTTTGTCTGATCATGAATTTCATTGTGTTTTATTTATTTTCATAAACATGCTTATACTAGAGAGCTGGTTCATTTCATGCAGTCAAACCAGACCATAAAAAGACTTGGGGTGTAGAAAGTTATGCCAAAGATAGACTCTAAGCAAGATACGTCTTAGGCTAAAAATGAAAGAGAAAGATTGACTTTGGCAGCAGTGACTTGAAGAGGCTTGAGGGAAGAAAGCTGAGAAAGATCCAGAAATATTTGAATTTTTTTTAGCTCCCACCTATTAAATTCGATGATGCTATTTGCAGTGAATCCAGCCTCTTTTGAAATAGACACCAAAAGTTATATAGCAACTAGACTATTCATTTTGGGGATCTTGTATGTTAAATTAATTCACTGTATCCTTAATTTTTATAGTTGTATACATGTATAATTTTGTAGTACACATGTATGATTTATTTGTAATTGACACTTGTTTTATCAAGACATTATTTCTCATACAGCATCTGCTTATATGAAGTATTAGAGCAAAACTTCACCATTCTGACTAATTAATAAAAGAACCAATCAACATTAAAAAATCTGACTAATAGACATTTTAAAATATATTTATAGGCTTTTCTTAAAGAGTATGGGTCAGTATTATATATATTAAAATATGATTGTGTAGTAAAGGTCCCCAAAAGTTTTTCTGTGTTTATTGTTTAAAATAAAACAAGAGAAGAAATGGTAGACTTGTACTTCAGACTAATGTAGGCCAGACTAATGTAGAATAGCTTGGACCAGATTTATACTCTTGTCAGAAATAATAAAAAAATTGTGCATAAAATATATCAGGCAGTGGTTTACGAGAAACTGATATCAGACAATTTAAGACAGTGATTCTTGAGAGATGGGAAGTGACTTGTGGAAACCTTAGGATTTTTTCAAGCTTACTGCTTTGAGAGAGTTACCAGGCCACCATTCAGGAAGGAGAAACAAGGTACAGTGCAATTTTGTACAATGAACTGATTGAATTGAGGAAGTGGTGCTGACATTCCTGAAAAAGAAGAGCATTTTCCAGGGAAAGAACACTGGAGAGCTGTAGAATATTCAGTACTATTCAGTGTGTGCAGCAGAGGAAGTTGCCCATGTCCAAAGGAAGAATCATTTGAAAATGTACAGAAAGTAGTATGTGTCACTTACACAAGGATGGAAATGGGGCCTGTTTAAATCACATAAATCTGGAAAACTTCATTCCTCTAAGAGTATTGGATAGACTATTCAGGAGGGTCTTGCCTCAGTAGTGGTACATAGTTATTCCTAAATTAAATACAGCTTTGGTCCTACCTAATAGATCTTAAGCACAAGACAAGAAAATCGAACAGTTAAGCAGAGACATGGAGCATATAGAAAGACTTCATTAAAACATCTTTACAATAAACCTACAATATTTGTGTGAAAAATAGACTGCTGAGAAATGGCACAGTAGATACTGCAGAATAAATATTAGTGAATGTGAAGACATATGATAGAATTTATATAAAGTGAAAAGTGGAGGAAAAACTATTTTCAGTGGACAGAATTCAGTGATCTGGGTTAACACATGTAGCCAAACCTGTTTGTGTTCCCAAATGGAGAGATTACAGGAAAAATGTTTCAATAAAAATGATCAAAATATTTCTAATTTTGATGAATCAATAAACATATATGTCTAAGTAGTTTGTAAATTCAAAGTTTAAGGAACATGTAGAAAATGACACTAAGATTTACTGTCTATATACCTGTTATGGAGAAACTTATTAATGCTTCCAGAGAAAATACATATGAATGAAACTACTAGTGATGGCTTTCTTATTTCAAACAATGTGAACAATAAAATAATGAATTTTTAATAGGTAAAGTATTAAGGAAACAAAGAACTTATCTATTTTAAATTCTATACCCAATGAGGATGTTAAAAATACTTTTTTAAACTTACAAAATCTGAAACAACTTATCTACAGTGTCCTCACACCATAATAAAAGTTAAAGATAATCTGTCAGGCAGAAGGAAGCTTATGCCAATTGGAATTACAAATTCACAAAGAAAAATGCAATTGGAAATGATCCCTGTATGAATAAGTATATATGTTTTTCTTACTATTTAAGTATTTTTAAAGATCATTGAGTATTTACACAAAAGTAGTTACAATGTCAAATGTGTATTACAGAAAAAAAATAAATGCATCACATTGTTTCACCATCAAGAATTCAAGGGAAAAAGGAAATGTACTACTGGAAGTTTTATATGCTATATAAGAAATTAATATCTTTTAGATTAGACTGGTCACAAATGTAACATACAAATCTTAAAGCAACATGTTTTAGTTAACGTACCAATTAAGGCAATAAAATAAAGTTATAACAAATAACCAAAATGCTGGTGAAAGAAAATAAAGACTAGAAGGGATATAGCAAGATGATATGTTTTAACCAAATCACACTAATTATTATATTCAAGATAAACAGTCTACATAGTCCAACAAAAAGCAAAACCTTTATTTTAAAGATTTCATTTTATTTTTATTTTTATGTTGATATGGTTTTATTAAGTTAAATAAGTAAAACCCTAGATACATACCAATAAGTATTGAAAAAAAAGAATTAAACAGATACTTGGACACCCTGGTTTATTACACAATTCTTGAAGTATCAATAGAAAAAAGTAACTCAATATTCATGAACAGATTGCACTCAAAATAAAAATATAGTTTAGGTTTACAGTACCCAGTAATCAGGAGTGTGGGTATGATACATGTTGAAAGAGGATGAATCAAGAAAATATGTTAATTTACACAATCTTGGAGCATAAAGACAGATTTGATGGGATTTCAGTCCTACCCACTATTTAGGTGAGATAAACTTGTAAAGACAGGAAAGTAGAATTGATTTAGGAGAGGCATGGGGTATGGGAGAATGGGAAGTTATAAAAGTTCTCCCTGTAGTTGTGGAAATCCATGAAGAGTAGCAAACACATATAGATCCAGTACTTGGAAAGCTGAGATGAGGAACAAGTTCAATTTTAAGGTCAGCCTGGGCTACAGAGTGACTCCTATCTGCCTATTTTGTTTGTTTGTTTTTACTCTGAAACTATAGGATTTGAAGAATTAACCAGAGTTTTTAGTAAAGAAAAGGAGATACAAAGGAGAGAATAATTAATTTTTCATTTTGCATTTAATCTTATCCTATACTTAAAAGCTGTTAAGGACATCACTAGGAAAGTTAGATCTGGCAGAAACTTCAGCAAAGTAGGAAGAAACTAAGTCAACCTAGGTAAAACAGTATATCTTCTGCTTCTATTTCTTTAGGGGTTATGGAACTGTTTAGGTGGTTTACCTGATCCTGATTTAACACTATTTGTCTAGAAAATTTTCCGTTTCCTCCAGATTTTCAGTTTTGTTGAGTATAGGCTTTTGTAGTAGGATCTGATGACTTTGAATTTCTTCAGTTTCTGTTGTTATATCTCCTTTTCCATTTCTGATTTTGTTAATTTGAATACTATCTCTGCCCTCTAGTTAGTCTGGCTAAGGGTTTATCTATCTTGTTGATTTTCTCAAAGAACCAGCTCCTGGTTTGGTTGATTCTTTGTATAGTTCTTGTTTTTGCTGGGTTGACTTCAGCTCTGAGTTTGATTATTTCCTGCCATCTACTCCTCTTAGGTGTATTTGCTTCTTTTTGTTTTAGAGCTTTCAGGTGTGCTGTTAAGCTGCTGGTGTATCTGCTCTCCAGTTTTTTTGTTTGTTTGTTTGTTTGGAGGCTCTCAGCGCTGAGTTTTCCTCTTAGGACTGCTTTCATCGTGTCCCATAAGTTTGGGGATGTTGTGCCATCACTTTCACTGAATTCCAAAAAGGCTTTAATTTCTTTCTTTATTTCTTCCTCGACCAATGTCTTAGTCAGGGTTTCTATTCCTGCACAAACATCATGACCAAGAAGCCGTTGGGGAGGAAAGGGTTTATTCCGCTTACATTTTCCACATTGCTGTTTATCACCAAAGGATGCAGGACTGGAACTCAAG
>NC_034613.1:147214526-147227226 GCF_900095145.1 Mus pahari
GATCTCCCTGTCTTAATCTTCTGGATTCAATCACCACTGTGTCTCAAGATCTCCATACCAAGATCCAGATCAGAAACTTCTATCTCCCAGCTTCCAAATTAGGTTCACTGGTGAGCCTTCCAATTCTGGATTGTAGTTCATTTCAAATATAGTCAAGTTGACAACCAGGAATAGCCACTACAACCAAGTTATTGAGTAGGACGTTGTTCAGCTTCCATGTATATGTGGGCTTTCTGTTGTTTTTGTTGCTATTGAAGATCAGCCTTAGTCCGTGGTAATCTTTTGGGATGCATCAGATTATTTCAGTCTTCTTGTATCTGTTGAGGCCTGTTTTGTGACCAATTATATGGTCAATTTTGGAGAAGGTACCATGCGGTGCTAAGAAGAAGGTATATTCTTTTGTTTTAGGATGAAGTGTTCTATACATATCTGTTAGATCCATTTGGTTTATAACTTCTGTTATAGTTTCACTGTGTCTCTGTTTAAATTCTGTTTCCAGGATCTGTCCATTGATGAGAGTGGGATGTTAAAGTCACCCACTATTATTGTGTGAGGTGCAATGTGTGCTTTGAGCTTTAGTAAAGTTTNTTTTATGAATGTGGATGCCCTTGCATTTGGAGCATAGATGTTCAGAATTGAGAATTCTTCTCGGTCGATTTTTCCTTTGATGAGTATGAACTGTCCTTCCTTACCTTTTTTGATAGCTTTTGGTTGAAGGCCAATTTTATCCAATATTAGAATGGCTACTCCAGCTTGTATATTGGGACCATTTGCTTAGAAATTGTTTCCCAGCCCTTTACTCTGAGATAGTGTCTGTCTTTGACACTGAGGTGCATTTCCTGTATGCAGCAAAATGCTGTGTCCTGTTTACATATCCAGTCTGTTCGTCTATGTCTTTTTATTGGGGGAATTGAGTCCATTGATGTTAAGAGCTATTAAGGAAGAGTGATTGTTGCTTCCTGTTATTTTTGTTGTTAGGGTTAGAATTATGTTTGTGTGGCTATCTTCTTTTAGATTTGTTGAAAGATTACTTTCTTGCTTCTTCTAGGGTTTAGTTTTCCTCCTTGTGTTGGAATTTTCCATCCATTATCCTTTGTAGGGCTGGATTTGTGGAAAGATATTGTGTAAATTTGGTTTTGTCATGAAATATCTTTGTTTCTCCATCTATGGTAATTGAGACTTTTGCGTTGGATAGTAGCCTGGGCTGGCCTTTGTGTTCTCTTATGGTCTGTATGACATCTTCCCAGGATCTTCTAGCTTTCATAGTCTCTGGTGAGAAGTCTGCCTTTATATGTTACTTGACCTTTTTCTCTTATTGCTTTTAATATTCTTTCTTTGTTTTTTGCATTTGGTGTTTCAACTATTATGTGACAAGAGGAATTTCTTTTCTGGTCCAATCTATTTGGAGTTCTGTAGGNTTCTTGTATATTTTNGGGCATCTCTTTCTTTAGGTTAGGGAAATTTTCTTCTATAATTTTGTTGAAGATATTTACTGATCCTTTAAGTTGGCAATCTTCACTCTCTTCTTTTATCCTTAGTTTTGGCCTTATAATTGTGTCCTGGATTCCCTGAATGTTTGGGGTTAGTACCTTTTTGCATTTTGCATTTTCTTTTTTTATTTTTTAAAGATTTATTTATTATATGTAAGTACACTGTAGCTGTCTTCAGACACTCCAGAAGAGGGAGTCAGATCTCGTTACAGATGGTTGTGAGCCACCATGTGGTTGCTGGGATTTGAACTCAGGACCTTCGGAAGAGCAGTCGGGTGCTCTTACCCACTGAGCCATCTCACCAGCCCCCATTTTGCATTTTCTTTGACTGTTGTGTCAATGTTTTCTATGGTATCTTCTGCACCTGAGATTCTCTCTTCTATCTCTTGTATTATCTGTGACTCCTGATCTCTTTCCTAGGTTTTCTATTTCCGGGTTTGTCTCCCTTTGTGATTTCTTTATTGTTTCTATTTTCAGTTTTTGATCCTGTATCATTTCATTCATTTCCTTCACCTGTTTGGTTGTGTTTTCCTGTAATTCTTTAAGGGATTTTTGTGTTTTCCTCTTTAAGGCCTTTAGCTGTTTACCTGTGTTTTTCTGTATTTCTTTAAGGGAGTTATTTATGACCTTCTTAAAGTCCTCTATCATCATGAGATGTGATTTTAGATTAGAGTCTTGCTTTTCTGGTGTGTTGGGGTATCCAGGGCTCGCTGTGGTGGGAGAACTGGGTTCTGATGATGCCGTGTAGTCTCGGTTTCTGTTGCTTATGTTCTTGCCCTTGTATCTCGCCATCTGGTTATCTCTGGTGTTTGCTGGTCTTTTTGTCTCTGACTGTGGCTTGTCCCTTCTGCAAGCCTGTGTGTCAGTACTCCTGGGAAACCAGTTTTCTCTGGAAGGAACTCAGGTATGGAGAACTATGGCACTGGGTCAGCTCTGGGGTGTAGATGGAAACAGGAAGGATCCTGTCCCTGGCTGTTTCTTGGTTCCTGTGTCCTGATGGCTCTGGGCGGGTTCCTCTTGGTCCAGGAATTTGAGCAGAAATGGTGGTCTTACCTGTGCTCACAGGTAAGACAGTTGGCACTCATGGATGACTAGCTCTCTCCTGTAGGTATTTGGGTATGGAGCGCTGTGGCACAGGTTCAGTTCTCGGGCGCAGGTAGAAACCAGAAGGTTTCATTTTATTTTTAATTATGTATCTGTATGTGTGCCTGAGAGTGATTATACACATCTGAGTAAAGTTGCCTGGAAAAGTGAGAGGAAAGTAGTATCAGGTCCCCTATAGCCAGAGTTATAAGTAGTTGTATTACATAAAGTATAGCTCCAGGGATGGATCTGACTTGGGGCTGTGAAGGCATGAAGAAATACCAGACACAGAGACACAGAGAAAACCTGGGTTTGGGTAGACTGGGTTCTATCATGAAGAAACGGCAGCACTTGTAAGCTCTGTGTGTTCATTATATACAGGTGAGCAGAAAGTTCGGGTTATTGGAGACAGATAAACAAGAAAAAGAGGTATTATATACAGCTTAACAAAGAGGCAGGTTTAACATAGATAAACAAGACCAAGACCAGGATGGCAAGTTTAGCAAATCTCTGTAGGTTAGCAGTTGTCAGGCCATTAATATTCGGGGAGAAGCAGCTAGGGTGGGCATTTTTAAATAATGTTTTTATTTTTATTTTATTTTATTTTATTTTATTTTGCACACACAGTCAAAATTCAAACTCAGATCAGAAGAAGCTTTTGCCATCACTCCAAGCTTTACCATTGAGGGGTAGGAAGGCTTTGACATTTTCCCATGGATTTGAGGCTAGGGTACTGGACACTGCTGACTCATGTTAAAAATAAACATATTCCCTCAGGACTTCACACACTTAGGAATTCTTCTGTTCCTCACAGAGTTGTGTGCCACTGGCAGGGTTAGTGGAAGAAAAACTGGTGTCCTCTGCAATAGCAGTCTATATTCCTCAAAGCAAAGACTTAATATTATATTTTTACCCACTTATCCATTGATGGATACTCAGTAAAACATCAGAGATTAATAGAGTGGATATAAATACAAATTTCATCTATATGCTGCCTGCAGTTGACTTGCTTTAAATCTGAAGGTTATAAGGAGTGTCACAGTGAATGGATTAAAAATAAAATTATTCGAAAGGAAGCTGGAATGACTACATTCATCTTAGAAAAACTAGATTTCATGGCAGAGTATTACCAGGGAGCAATTATATTCTTCGAGGTAAGTAGAATACAAAAATGGCCTCTACGATTCCATCACTTAATGTCAAAACATGATTAGTAACACTTTATTGAATCCTGGGTGATTTTTTTAAAAAAGTATTCTAAAGGGCAAAGTTTGGATGAATATAGGCTTGTATTTAACACTGTGGCATTTAAATATTTAATATAATATTAAATATTGTTGCTTTGTCAGTCTCAAATTTCTTGTTGTGAAAATGGTGATGGGGTGACATCCCTAAGAGATACCTACTATACTGTTTAGGACTGTGGTGCTAGCCTCAGCTTACTCCAAACTATGTAAGAGAGCAAAAGAGAAAGTGGAGTTGTGGAGAAACAAAATATTAGCAAGGGGTGATTGTGGTTATATGGAATTTTATGTTGCCATTCTTGTAAAATTTCTGAAATTTGAAAATTCAAAATAATATATCAAGAAAAAATGCCATGTTTATCTTTAGAAAATAGAAAATGGCATCTCCAGAGGAAGTAAATAACTGGCTAATTGGTTAAGGGAATTATTTGAAGCTCTAGTTGACTATTTAGATAATCCAATAGGATTATTGCCATCTTGAAAAAGAGAGGAGAGAATTTTACAGAAGGTAGAATTAATCATCCTATGTCTGACTTAAATGTTTCTCTATCATTATTTCATTGTGGGTTCATCTATTAAGAAGCACAAATTAAACTGCCCTTGTATTTGTGTGACGTTTTGCTTATGAATCTTAGAATGTAACAACTGATCCTTAAATCTTGTTTGCTTCTCTAATTGCAGACTCTAAATTGGTTAGTTTAAATTTTTTAATACCTCAAAGAACATTTTAGACCTACAGTCTCTTTAACCCAGTCATAGAAAGTTGATGTGTCTGGATTGGGTGCCCAGACATCTGTCTGTTTCCCTAAAGTTCTTCTATAGAAGCTCCTAATTACTTCCTTCCCACTCAGTCAAAGATTCCCAAGAAGGCATTTAAAATTTATACACACACACACACACACACACACACACACACACACACACACAGTCACTGATATTTGTTATCAGTAAAGGAGCCTGAGGAACACTGGCCCCTAAATGCTTTACTTAACATTCCAAAGGTCTTGACAACAGTATCCAGAGTTTGTCATTGCATTGAGGTTAAATGTGTGTGTGTGTGTGTGTGTATGTATGTATGTACATGTGTACACGTGTACATGTGTGATGTGCACCTGCATATGAGACGGAAAGTTTCTACAAGATAGTTACCACTTTCTAGAATGTTTTAATATTGTTTTCATTAGGTGTATATAAATTATATTAACATCGTGAGCATATTTGTCTTGTTAATAAAACAGAATTTAATTATTACTTTACAAGGTAAAGACTGTCATTAAAGGAGAAATGAAACAATCATACATATTATTCTTGCCATTGACAAGCACCACACATTGTGAACTAACTGTCTGGGAGTGGTTAGACTGATGTTCCTGAAAATAGGCTTTTCCTCAGTCCAAAACAAAATATATTCGTGAAGACTCTAAACCCACCAACCCTAGTCTGTAATCAACTAAGCTGCCCAACTTAGATCAAAGAAAGTCAAGGCATGCCTTTTAGGTATAATTAAAATGAAGATTATTCCCTGTAAACTATTGAACTAGAAGTAAGGGAGGGAAAGACAGAAGGGGGCAGAGAAACAGATATCAGTTGAAAGTAAAGTTAAATTTTATGCCCACCAGAATGCCTGAGATTTAGTTGTAAAGGTTAAAATATGGGTAGATAGGAAATGGAAAGAAAACACAGATAAGATAACATAACATGGATGGGTTTTGTTCACCTTTTGCCACCTTTATATCTAATCTCCTTGCCTCCTGAGTCAAAGAGGATACCAAGTAATGAGTGACTTGGAGTAGCTTTGGTCTCTGTTATGGATTCACAATATTGGAGAATCCTGAACTGAAACACTGTACAGAAAGTGTGACCTAGTGATGGTGGTAGTAGATATGAGTTTGATATTCTAAATGGATGATGACCCTGCTTGGGTATTGGGTATGTTTGTAATCTCTATGCATACTGGACAAGGCAGTTATAAACGCTAAGCTTTGCCACCCAATCCATTGTCAAAATGTGGGTGGAGGTATTTATATTTTCTTCCTTGTTTGGGTACGGACATACATATTTATATTCTTGATATTTGTTCTCCTTACTTTAGCCCATTATGCATTATAAGGGGTAAGCTAACCCAATATTTTTAACAGTTAAATTGAAGGATAGCAGTGAGTTATTGTGATGAACTAACAAACAAACACTAACAAGTTATAGGAAAACTAATAAATTTTGTGATCCTGCTTACAGTGGGGGAAGAATGAATTCTGGATGTGTGAGAAATAGTTGCATCACGTAGGACAGGAGTGTGATACTATTTACTTTATAAGCAACTTTAAAATAACTGACTACACATGGATGTAGTCTGGACAAAGGGTGAACTGCTATTATGTTATCTATTGTCAATCAGTTAATTACTACTATCTATTTCTGAGAGCCCTTATGGCCCTTATGTATTAGAGAGGAGGACTGGGATACAGTATGCCTTCAACCCCCTTCCCTTTAGATCTTGAGTTTTCCAATAAGGACAATACAAATTATTCTTTTCAAGTGAGAAATTAAATCTTATGCTTACTCAGATTTAGCTACATGTGGATTAGGAGGCCTTTTAGGGAGGTCTTAAGAAACCTCCTCTGTTTGTGCCTGCTAAAACACTTGATGAAAGGTTTGTCAGAGATGTTTGGCAATTGGAACAGTTTTCTGTACTGCTTTTGATCATCAATCCCCATTGTTGTGCTATACAGATAGACAGCATCTGTCTCTCCAATTATCGATAACCTTGTTTCTTAACCTTCTACCATCTGATATTTCAATATGTATGCAACTTGAAATTATTCTATTAGATCAATCTGGGTTTTGTTTGGTTGGTTGGTTTGGTTTGGTTTGGGTTTTTTGCCTTCTTCCTTTCCTTTGTAATGGGAATGTTTTTCCCTGTGCCATTAGAGTAGTTAACTTGTTTGTTTGTTTGTTTGTTTAAATATATTAACAGAGCCTTACAGCTAGAAGTTTGCTGTGAGACTCAGAAGAGACTGGACTTCAGCTTTTAAACAATGTTGGAACTGTTAAGACTTTGGGGACTCTTAGAGATAGACTCAATACATTTTGCACAGAGATAGCCATGGGCCTTTTAAGACCAAAGACAGAATGTTGTGGTGTGAATATAAATATGCCACACAGGATTATATGTTGTATGCTTGGCTATCTACCTGCGTCACTTGCTTGGAAAGTGGTGGAAACTTTGGATGTTGAATCCTAGCAAGAAAAATGTAGTAATTAGTGATATATGCCTTCAAAGTTATACTATATTTTCAGTCTTTACTCTCTTGCACATCCTGTATACCAGGACATTCTGTCCATGTACGTAGGGAAGTTAATCAAGTACTGAGTCCACTGGAACCATGAGCTGAAATAGGCCTTTAATTTAATGTATTTGGTCACATTGATCATAAAAGCTGTCAATGACTACAGCATACACACAGGATAATAAACACATTCGTTAATAATATCAATCTCTGTGAACATCTCATTCATTAATTTCAGCCCATCTTTATTCTGTAAATTTTGGGTCTTTATATACTTGCATCTGGTCTGTCTATCATCTATTTTTTAAGGGTGCACTTTAGTTCCTGAGCTTATGAGAACAAGATGCAAATAATGAGAAAGAGAGCAATCTTAGAAACCTTTCGTCAGCTATGAAGAAGCAACTTGGGTGTACAAACACTTTCTTTTTACTATTCAAGTGAATAACTTTAGTGTTACCCAGACATGTGTCCTCTTATACCATTTACTTTAGGCTGGTAGCCTCTTAATCTGTTGTTCTGCTCACAGAGTTAACTAGAAAAACATATATGAAAATCATGTAAAATGGATTGTGTGTGTGTGTGTGTGTGTGTGTGTGTGAAATGTCAACTCTGAAGTTTGTATTGGACCAAAGTTAATATGGAGCAGCAGGAAGCCACTTGCACTTCTCCTTCCAAGTCCATAGTCTGATATTTATTATTCTTGACAGGAAGATAGACTGCCAACTTTGTTTTTAATTATTTGAATAGAATCACATGCATCGTTCTCCGTATTCTCGTGCCTTCCTCTGAAATCCCATCTTCTGTGTAACTGATGCTGATGAAATGCCGGTTTTGGCATTAGTGCTTCTGTCAGCCAAGTGAGATGGACTGAGCTAATATCCACACCCTGAAATGAAGCCAGGAATACAGATTCCTCTTTTTCCCTCTCTCCCCTACCTCTCGACCTTCTCTCAACTTTTTACCTGCCACCTTCCAGACATATTGCTAGTCTCTGTCGCATCTAACTTGGCACCTGAATAAACATTTTCAAGTATTTTGTAACTCCCTACCTTTCCACCCCCGTTTTTCTTTTCTTTTACAAAATACTTGAATCTTCTTTTTATATTCTAGTGTAAACATGGAACAAATGTGTAACTCATCATAATGGACATCTGTTACATGAATAGTGATATCTCCCAAATTAATCACTGTTTCTATTCATTTGGAATTAGCAACCTGTGACTTCAAGTAAGTCCCTGATGAGATGGAACACACATTCTTTTAACAGATGTATAGAAATAGGAATAAATCTACAATTTGGCAAATGTACCAGATGCAGAACACCATGAATGCTTATAGGAAGAAAATATAATAACTGTCTTGGACTAATATGTGGTAACTTTGACAAAGAGGAATTTATACAGTCAAAACTTCTTGAAAACTGCCTCAGCTGCATAAGTGTTTTCTAAACTCTGGCCCTAGGGCCCTGTAGTTTCCTGACTAAGTTTTCTCATGTTATATGCTTTCCTTGGAGATTTGAAATTCCTCATCACTTAGAAGCAAGATAGGAATTTGGAATCTATGATGCATAACAGAATTATCGTCTGTAGCTGCCAGGGTCTAACTGGCTACCCTTCCTTGTTGGAGTATGTTCTCAGAAAGAGCTTGTTGCTGCTTGTGCTAGGATTTTGTATCCAAGACATCTATCATATATGAGCCGTTAAGTAATCAAGGCAGCATAAACTAATGATTCACAGTTATATCCCAGTGCACTTTTAGATACAATAGTGTGCTCCATCAGAAGGACTGTCTAGCATGAAGTCTTGGCTGAGTTCGTTTAGGCTATGAAATAATGCTAACTTTTATAATGAAGTCACTTAGTAGTTGTTTGTGGAGCACCTCTGTTCTAATCTCAGCACTATTCTCATTTAGAGTGTAAAGACATGTGATTATCCCTTAAAATGAAATAGTGTTAATGAAGGAAACAGATTTTCTTAGACAAGAGGTCTAAACTGTATAATGAATCCTTTGATAAGAAGCAGTGCCAGAAAATGGTCAGTTTCTCCTCAGGGGTCTAGAGGCAGAGGAAAAACAATCTAGAAAAGGCTTGAGGGAGCCAGAGGAATTTTAACAAAGCCAGAGAGTTATTAAGCAACATCTCTGGAGAATATTAAATATAAGGTAAGCACAGAGTGAGAATGGTATTAAAAGCATCAAGGAAAATGAGTCAGATGAAAGGCCATGTTAGGTCACAGACATTGCTGTCTGAGAATCCAGAAGATTCTCCTAAGTACAGGGCAACGTGCCTCAAGAAGACAGCCATACAGTAGAGGTGTAAATCCTTGCCACTATATCTTAATGTAGAGCCTTTATAAGCATATGTATGAGTCATGGTGTGCTGGAACATTCTCACTGAGTAATTTGAAGAGACTCAGCTAAATCATCTATTTCCAAAGGTATGTAGACCTCTAAAAGATTTTATCCCAGGCTGTGGGAATAACTTAAAGGGTAGATAGCAGAGGGCACATTCTAGGACCTAAAATGAAGAGAACTCAGTCATGATTGCCAGTTAACTGGGATAGGCCCTTTGTTCAACAATGGAGCCTGGTGGAAACAATGAATCTAGGACACTGGAGACATCTCTAGTTCACTCTGATTCTCCTTACTGCCTCTGTTGTAGAGTATATGAAAGTAAGTAGTATGCTGTCAACATAGGTACTTCAGGGGCTTGGGCCAGGCCTGTGAGAGATACAGAACTGAACAAAGCTTCTCCTTGAATGAATCCTGGATAAAGTTAAAGCTGAAGTTAACAGTAGGCAGATGGACAGAATGGGAGACAGAGAGAAAGAGGGAGGGAAAGAGAGGGGAGAAAGGGAAAGGGGAAACTATCATCTTACACAAACAGCAACCCAGTGGGCAGCCTGTGATGACTGGAGGAAATTAGGAGACTTTTTTCAGATGAGAGCTGAGAATACTTTGCCTGTCTATAATCTACCCTACCCCGAGGTCACAGTACATCAGTGTGCCTTCTAAGCTTTCAAGATGAAACACAGGATAAAATGGAATTCTCTGGTCAAATTGAACAATTTGAATGGGTAGCAAGAGTTGGAGTGTAACTTATCCCTTGGTGTTTGCTCTGGAAATGCAAAGGGTATCATGCTTGGTTGCACCCCTTATTCTCCTCTCCTTCCATATCAAGGATGATATATCTTTTCATCATAGGTCACATGCTTAGGGACAGCTTGCCTTTCACTGAGACTTCTGAATCAGGATGAAAGGAATCTTTGGAATTTTAATCCTGGTTCTTAATTACAGAATTTGGTCCTGGGATACTTGATCCTTGGGAGAAAATACGACATACTAGTGTTGAACCACTGTGGTTAATTTTGTTGGTGCAGATACATGTTTGAATCTGTAGCCCATGATAACGCAATCGATATATCTATACAATAAGTCTTCCATAAATACTGGAGATACACAGGAAGCCCTAGGCTGGAAATCAATGATAAACTTTGGTTTCCTCATTTAAGATTTTAGAAGAGTTTGGGTATGGGGAAGACAAGGCCCCCAAATCGTATCAGGATATGTAGGTATCAGGATAGGGAGACTCAGTTCTGCAACATGGTGGCCACTGTCAGGCTTTATTTTTCCTTTTGCAATACAACTATTTTGTTTTTAGTCTTCATGTGGTATATAAACTATGGTTAAAATCTACTGTCTGGTGATGACAGAGCTTGTGCCATGATGCCATGAGAATACCCATGTCCCAATAGGAGGTCAAACTGAAAATAGTTGTTGCAGACTGATGATAACAGTTACAAGATAGAAAAACATTTTATGACATGGCTGAAAGTAACCACAAAAGTGCCAGGACCAACTTATGGGAACAGTCAATGAGGTCTTTATTAGATATACCTGGAGACAAGGGCATACTATGGCATGAAAAAGACAGAAATCTAACTGTGTAGAATGTTAAAAGCATGTTCTACCAAAAAGTAAAAGCATTTGAGGACTGGTGAGATGATTAACAGGTTATGATCATATGTTATACTTCTAGTGGACCAGAGTTCAATTACCAGTACATATGTGAGGTGGTTCTCAATTGACCATTACTCCAGTTCCAGAGGGATCCAACACCTGCACACACATTTGGATATTATTACCATGACGGGACCTTGCACTTGGTTCTCTCCTGCCACCTTGTGGGGTCCTGGAATCAAATTCAGATTCCTCAGATTTAGGGGGAAAAGAACATTACTCATTGAGCTGCCTGTCTTGCTGGCCCCACATAATACTTCTTTAAAATACATTTTGGACATTATAATATAATTATGTTCCTCCTTTCTCTCTCTCTTTTTTTTTTTGCTTTTAGTCTATGTAGTTTTATGTATGCTTTCCTGAGAGTACACATTTTAGATTTTTTCTTCGTAATAATGAAAATTTTAAATTCCATTGCTTTAAAAATATAATTACATATTATCTTAGCTAATAAATCACAGTAATAATTTGGTCTTTAAAGCTTCTGAGATACATTTTTAGGGATTAACTTTGGAAATATACATTATTTTATATTGTATAATGGGTTTGTATTTCCAAACACTGAAAGTATTTCCTATAGTTTTGCTGTTGTTCTTCTAATGTGTTTTCTATGTACTGTGTTTTCTGTACTGTGTAACATTGTACATTTAATACTAAAGAATAAAATAAAATTATGCTATCAGATAGCATAAAATATTACTTATTTCAAAACTGAGCTTTCCTCCCGTAGTAAGTTAAGGAAATCAGCAGTATAAATTGTATTTAGTTTTTACTTTGGGGAGTGAGTATCTGTATTGTCTTAAATTATTTATCTTCTCATCTTTCTATCAGTAAAAGTTTTTCACTCAGTGTTACCTGTGTGTGTCTCTGTGTGTGTGTATACATGTATGTATTCATCCTTATCTTACTTTTAAAAATTATTTTATTAAATATTTTCTTCATTTACATTTCAAATGCTATCCCGAATGTCTCCTATACCCTCCCTCTGCCCTGCTGCCCTACCCACCCACTCCCACTTCTTGGCCCTGGCATTCCCCTGTATGGGGAATATAAAGATTGCAAGACCAAGGGGCCTCTCTTCCCAATGATGGGCGACTAGGCAATCTTCTGCTATATAAGCAGCTGGAGGTACTGATTAGTTCATATTGTTGTTTCACACCTATAGGGTTGCAGCCCCCTTCAGCTCCTTGGGTAATTTCTTTAGCTCCTCCATTGGGGGCCCTGTGTTCTGTCCTATAGATGACTGTGAGCATCCACTTCTGTATTTGCCAGGCACTGGCATAGCCTCACAAGAGACAGCTATATCAGGGTCCTTTCAGCAAAATCTTACTGGTGTATGCAATAGTATCTGCATTTGGTGGCTGATTATGCGATGGACCCCCAGGTGGGGCAGTCTCTGGATGGCCCATCCTTTCGACATAACTACAAATTTTGTCTCTGCAACTTCTTCCATGGGTATTTTATTCCCTATTTTGGAGAGGAATGAACTATCCATGTGTTGGTCTTCCTTCTTCTTGATTTTCTTGTGTTTTGGAGATTGTATCTTGGGTATTCTAGGTTTCTGGGCTAATATCCACTT
>NC_034613.1:147227237-147236675 GCF_900095145.1 Mus pahari
ACCTGAGATTCTCTCTTCCATCTCTTGTACTCTGTTGCTGATGCTCACATCTATGGTTCCTGATTTCTTTCCTAGGATTTCTATCTCCAGAGTTGTCTCCCTTTGGGTTTTTTTTTTTATTGTTTTTACTTCCATTTTCAGATCCTGAATGGTTTTGTTCAATTCCATCCCCTGTTTGGTTGTGTTTTCCTGTAATTCTTTAAGGGATTTTTGTGTTTTTTCTACCTGTTTAGCAGTGTTTGCCTGTAGTTCTTTAAGGGCTTCTACCTGTTTAGCAGTGTGCTCCTGTATTTCTTCGAGTGAGTTATTAATGTCCTTCTTCAAATCTTCTACCACCATCATGAGATTTGATTTTATATTCATGTCTTGCTTTTTGGGTGTTTTGGGGTATCCAGTACTCACTGTGTTGGGCATACTGGGTTCTGATGATGCCTAGTGTTCTTGGTTTCTGTTAGTAAGATTCTTACATTTGCCTTTCTCCATCTGGAAATCTCTGGTGTTAATGTTTAAGCTGTCTCTGGCTGGAGTTTGATCCTCCTGTGATTCTGTTAGCCTCTGTCAGCACTCCTGGGAGTCCAATTCTCACCTGAGTCCCAGTGGTCAGAGCACTCTCTGCAGGCAAGCTCTCCTCTTGTAGAACAGGTGTTCAGAAGTCTGGAACTCTGATCCACCTTCTGAGTCCTGGGGTCAGAGCCCTCCCTGTAGGCCGACTCTCCTCTGGCAAGGAAGGTGCCCAGTGGTCTGGGTCTCTGCTCTGCCTCTTGAGATCCCGAGGTGATCCAGAGGACCTGTGGTGTGGAGAGTCCTCTGGAGCTTAGTGACCTCCGCTTGGGTTCAGAAGAGAGATGGCATGGGTCGCCCCGACCAGACTGGAACCCAGCCACTGTATGGGCGGGGTTCCTTTGTCCCTGTTCCTGCTGCCACAAGCCCCTCCTGGATTCTCTGGAGCTGATGTTGCCTTCCACTCACCTGTGATCCCAAGGACCTGTGGCATGGAGAGTCCTCTGGAGCACTCAGCGGCCTCCTTTGGGGTTCAGAAGAGAGATGGCAGGGGTGGCCCCGACCGGACCCAGAAGTTATCAATTTTTAATAGCTCTGTGTGTTCATGTTCATTCCCCTCTCCATTCTGGGATTTGATCTGGGTTGAGTTTACCTAGGGCTTTTGTATGGTGTCATAACCACTGTAAGTTCATATGTGGAGGTGTCTTGTGTCCTGAGGCTACTGTTTGTATTTACCCACTGCCACTTCTGGCTCTTACAGGCTTTGCACCCTCTCTTCTGAAATGGTCTGTGAGTCTTGGGATGGGAAAATATAAGTATCCTATTCTGAAGTTTCTTATTTTCTGTTCTTTGGCCAGGTCTAGATCTTTTTTTATGAATCACCATCTATTGAAAATAGAAGATTCTCTAGTAAGGGCTGCATTAAAGAATGGATATGATAAGTCGTTAGCAGTTGATTTAATACTATGCCCACTTAACATAATTACTAAGGTTCTCTCCTTAGAGCCTATGGCTTGTCAAGCCTCAGGTTTTTGGCCTGAGAGTGGTGCAAGGTATAGGTTTAATCTTGTGGAGTGGTAGTTTAAATCCAATTTGAAAAGTGGTTGGTTACTTCCATGATATTTATGCTACTGTTGCACCAGCAGATATGTCTTGCTAAGCAAGATGATGTTGTACCTTATAGAATTAACAGCTGTGTAAGACTAACTATTGCTTTTTTCCTTGGTAGGATGAACAGCAACTTCCAGCGCTCTGAAATCTAGCCAGAAGATTAGTACCAGGTTTATTTGTTCATATGATTAAAGTTCATGGAGTTCTCAGCAAGTGGATCTTACTGTAAAGGTATGGAGGGCATCCAAGAACATTGGAAAGACTCTGTAATGTATAGGAGTCTATGGTACCTCATTGGACAATTCCCAAAAGAGGTTATCTATTCCTAGCACTTATATTTTACTTCTTAGCCTGTGATGTCTAGTAGGGATGTTCTCATCTCATTATAAAGTAACTTCATTGTTTATTTCTCTCTTTTTCTCTTTCCCACTTCTCTCCACTAATAGGGTGTGGGCTTCTATATATCTTTTCTTCCTTCCTCTCTTCCACACATTTTACTTAAGTTAAACATTGCTTTGCCCAGGAAGTCTCATACATGGTAGAAGTATTGGTTTAGGATCAACACAGACATGAAAGCTTATATATGCTGAACTACTTAGAACAAATCCTTGACCTTTCTTTGCTCTGAGGTTTGCAGTTATCCTTCTCTCTTTTCCTTCTGTGATTTCTTTCTTTTTCTTTATTCATATGTTAGCTAGGGTTTCTATTGGTATGAAAAGACACCATGACCATAGCAACTCTTATAAGGAAAACATTTATTTGAGTCTGACTTACATTCAGAGGTTAGTCCATTGTCATCATGACAGTGTTCATGGCAGCATGCAGGCAGACATGGTGCTGGAAAGGTAGCTGAGAGTTCTACATCTAGATTGGCAGCCAACAGCAAGAGCAAGTGATCCACTGGGCCTGGCTTGAATTTCTAAAACCTCAAAGCTCACCCCCAGTGACACACTTTCTTTAGCAAGGCCGCTCCTACTCATACCTCCTAATAGTGCCAATTTCTATGAGCCTATGGGGACCATTTTCATTTTAACCATCACATTTTCTTTTGTAATGATTATTACTGGAATGGGGATGTTTTTGTTTTTTTGTTTTTTTTCAAAATACAACATTCTGCATTTAATGAACTTGCAGGGAGAGCAAAGCCTGGAAAAAAGAAAAAAAAATCATTCACTTATTTATTTTCACGGAAGATGAGCACAGAAGGACAAAATAAAAACAGGAATTTAACTGCTCATGGGGATTAAAGGTTTGTGCTGCCCGTGGATCATCACACGGTTTTAAAAATACTGAAGGATACTTTAGACAAAATGAATCATCATGGGTCCTTCTCTGGTCCATGCCGTGTATGTATGTATGTGTGTGTACACACACACACACACACACACATTTATTTAAAGATGTGTGGGGTCTTTTTTATTAAAATCCATTTACAAGATGAAATCACAAATACTGCATTTGAGCACTGAGGGGTTCTGAGGTCTGTCCTCTGGAGAGTCACAAGGTTTCCTGTCACCCTGTGATAAATATGGCATTAAGTCTGTGGCATCTGGGTATCAGTCTACACTACCTAAAAATGACAGACACGTGTTTTTATTGCTTGGGCCTAGGGAGCAGTTTTCTATCATTTGGCCACTTAGTATTTTAATGAGTGGTCAAGTGTCTACAAGATATGCCAAAGAATATTTCATCTATGAACCTGAATATTCATAGATTAGTCCTGATTTTAAAAAGGTCAAAGGTGCTGAATCTTACTAAAACTGTACATTTTATTCTAGGCAATTTTATCATTTAAATTAAATGGAAAAAAATTAGCTTCAAAGACTGAGTCTATTTATCTGCTGTAGCCCAGCATACTCTAAGGGCACATTGGCACCTCTGAAAACAGAGGTTTATAATAAAAATACTGACAGACCTTTAACTACTCAATGGAGGCCTGAGCAGAGTCCCCTAAGTGACATTAGCCTTTGATGAATAAATAACGGGGTTCCTCTTTGAGCTTCCTCAAACCCATGCCAGCTTAAGTCCTAACCATGAATTAGACTTTGGCTGTTACATTTATTATTTGAAAAGCCATTTTCTAGATTTCATTCCAACGTTTCTGAGTTTTAGGAAAGGCCAATGCTTATGTTGCAGCATGGTTTTATGCAGACGAATGCCGTTAAGAAATAGCTGAAGGGTCCAGACTCAAATCAGCAATGCCTGCTCTTGCCTAAATTGGCTCCCACTCCCTCAGCTAGGATGCCCTCCTCCTTAGGCAGGGGATGCGGCTGCAGGCAGGATCAAGCAATTCTTCCATGTCTAGATTTTTTTTTCAGAGCCAGAGAAGATGACTGGGTGAAGTTTTGGGCCGCCATTTTTCACTCAGCCTGTAAAGTCAAAATCCTCACGCACACAGGAAAATAATATGAAAACCAGAACAAGATAAAATAAAATGTAAAAAACCCCTAAGAGCTCACGGAAATGTCAATGGCGTATATATCCTGTAGAGTCTCGGATAGAATCCTCCAATCCCAAGTCCAGAAAAGTTAGTGAAGCCACATGAGACTTTCTGAGGTCTTCAGAAGGGGTTTCCACTCCCATGAGCCATGCATTCCATCCACTTGAGCACAAAGCAGAGAAGAGATTCTTAGACCAACGAGAGGAAGAGACATGCGGTGAAGATAATTAGTGGTAACCAGAGAATCAATTCTCTCTCAGTAGTGTGTACTTGACGTTAATGCCGATGATAATCCACCTGACTTATCAGAATAGTCACATTAACAGAGAGATGAAAGTCTGAAATAGCTAGAGGCAAGTAGATGCTGAAGCCGGGCCAGTCTCGATACCAACGATGGAATCAGGATGGGGAACGAACGCGGTGGATTCGAGGCTTTCCCGGAACTTCTGTGTTGGGTCTCTCATTCTCATCGCCTCGTGGTCTTTTTCTTCTAACAAGTTTATGAGCTGAGAGAAGCTGTCCTTCAGTGTGTCCACATCATCCAGAGAGCAGGGCTGCAGAATCCAGCGCTTTCCACGTGCCAGTGGTTCAAGTTCAAAATACTTTTTGATCTCTTGTACTGAGCGAGCTGCTGGCTTGTCTTGATGATTGGCCAATATCAAAAAGGGTAAAGTGCATAGCTGTGGGTGCTGGAGAGCGGAGTGCAGTTCATTCCTAGCAGTTTCTAAGTCATCCTCTGAAGAGGCGCTGTCTAATACGAATATTACCCCTTGAGATCCTTGGTAGTAGCGGCTCCAGTATTTCCGGATATTGTCAGCTCCTCCAAGTTCTTTTACATTCAAAACGGCATTCTGGAGTGGCACTGCCTTTATACTAAAACCTGTGGTCGACACAACGTTCTCCGGGCTTTCGCTGCAGAGCTTGGACAACAGACTGGTCTTCCCGGAGCCCGTGAGGCCTATGCAAACCAAGTCATATTCAGGGCGCGCAGGTGGTGGTCCCTTGCAGCAAAGCGCTCGAAAACACAGATAATCCATGTACAGAAACGCCTCAGTTATCCGGAGATCAGACATCCGGCAGCCTAAAGCATCCGGAATGGCTCCGAACCCGGAAAAAAAAAAGCAGCAGCGTCTCGGGCTGCGAGCGAGCGAGCAGCTCCTGAAAAAGCCAGCAACAGCGAAAATCCGGAATGGGGATGTTTAACTGTAATTATTCTTGTGAATGCTCATGTTTTTATATACTAAAGAACAAATTACCTAGTATCTTTTTTAAGTGAGTCCAGTTTGTCTTTGACATTTTGTTTTGATTTTACTCCTACATAGTATTGCAGAGCCCTGTACCAGGTATGGAACTGGACATCTTTCCAAGGAATAGTGATTTGCAATGGAAAACTGACTTTATTCCAAAGTCTAGGAACCTAAGGATTTATTTTTGCTGAAAGTTATTGTTCCTAGGTCACTTAGTTAATAGCTATAAGATATATATATATATATATATATATATATATATATATATATATATATAATTATAGCTTATAATATATAAGCTATAATTATATATATATAATTAGTCAGGGTTCTTTAGAGTCACAGAATTTACGGATAGTCTCTATATAGTAAAGGAATTTATTGATGACTTACAGTCTGCAGTCCAAATCCCAACAATGGTTCAGAAGTAGCTGTGAATGGAAATCCAAGGATCTAGCAGTTGCTTAGTCCCACACNGCAAGCACGCAGAAGAGCGAGAACCAGACTCCCTTCTTCCAATGTCATTATATGGTCTCCAGCAGAAGGTGTAGCCCAGATTAAAGGTGTGTGCCACCACACCTCTAATCCCAGATGACCTTGACTCGGAGATCTCCCTGTCTTAATCTTCTGGAATCCATAGCCACTGTGCCTCAAGATCTCCATACCAAGATCCAGATCAGAAACTTCTATCTCCCAGCCTCCAGATTAGGTTCACTGGTGAGCCTTCCAATTCTGGATGGTAGTTCATTTCAAATATAGTCAAGTTGACAACCAGGAATAGCCACTATATGTATAATTTATTTATTACTATACATAAGTGCACTGTAGCTGTCTTCAGACACACCAGAAGAGGGTGTCAGCTCATTATGGGTGGTTGCTGGGAATTGATCTCAGGACATTCGGAAGAACAGTCAGTGCTCTTAACCACTGAGCCATCTTTCCAGCCTCCAGATGTATATTTTTAAGCCTTATGAAATGTTTTAATTATCAAGTCAAATAGTATCTGCTTTATACTTTTTTTCTAATTATCTTTCATAGAAAATCTTCTTATAACTCCATTAACATAATTACTTCTTGGTTTTATATTACAAAATAAAATATTTCCTATCAGCAGTGTAGGTATTATTACAAGATTAAACAATAATAAATGTTAATAAAAATAATAATCAACTACTGATGAAAAATACCAAACTCATAGTTGTGGTTAAGATTTAATGATTGTCTAGGTGAATGTCCTGTACTGAAGCCTGGAACATAGTCACAATATTGCTATTGGGCTTGACTACCAGGCTGTATTGTATTTGCCATATTTCTCCATTCTATGGGTAATCATTCCATACCTTTCCAGATACTATTGAGAAAGAAGTTATTATAGATAAATCTCATTTATGGAGTGAGGAATTATTCTCTATAGTATGACTGATGTATATGAATTCTTTTGAATTTTCTACATGGAAGAGATTTTTGTTCTCTTACTTTTCAATCAATTATTTATTCATATCAGTACGGAGTCACAGATATTTTTTCCTTAGAGCTATAATCCAAAACTGCTTCCTGTATTTTTTTGCTTCTACAGTTTTACCTATGAATACTTGGAGGAGGTCTTTCCGTTAACATCTATGTCCCTGTGATATGCTGTCATAATTATGACTGGTTTTTATTACTAGTGTTTTCTTACTGAGCATGATAAGTTTTCCAGGCTTCTTCTATAACTGTCCTATCCCATACCTAGGCTAAATGGTACAATGCTCTCTGTATACAATCCTTCCCCTAAGTCTTCCATAGGGGTCCCCAGCCTCACTCTAATGCTTAGCTGTGAGTATCTGCATTGTCTCAGCTATCCTGAGTGTCAACTAACCTGGACCCCTGGGGGCTCCCAATACTAAGCCGCCAGGTACCAAAGAGCATACACGGACTGATCTGAGGCCCTGACACAAATATAGCAGTGAAAGTGTATGTGCCTAATCCTGTAGAGACTTGGTGCCCTAGGGATGGGGAAAGAACCAGTAGGGCACTCTCTCAGAGGCAAAACTGAGGGAGTAGGGGGAAAAGTGTGAGAGAGCGGACCTGAAAGGGGGACAATATTTGGGATGTAAATAAATAAAATAATTAATAATAGTAGTAATACTACTACTAATAATAATAATAAAAAGAAACTTACATCTGGGTGCCAAGTGAGCTTAGTGCTACTGAACTCTCTCATTTACTAGAAAAAGGAAAGTTATGTTTATAAATTGAACCATGTGTATGCATCTACCTATACATATTTTCATACATGAACATACATATCTATATTAAGCTAAGCATAAATAATAGTATTGATTTGGTCGATATCCAATTAAACATAGACATCTATGTTTGTTCCTAATTTAGAGACATGATTCTAGAGAAATAAATATGCCAGTACAAACTAGAAGAATAGTTGTTGTTGCATCATTTATAGAAGAAAATTATTAGAAATTGATAAGACACTTATGAAAGCAGAAGTTTCTGATCAAACTATTTTACTATGAGGCATTTAATCACTATAGTAACACTCATGAAGTGCATAATCACTAAATATAATAGTGCAACAAGAAGATTGTGTACTATTTATCAGTAAATGATAAAAGTAAATTATTGAGTAATATAATCCTAGTTTCAAGTAAAAATACAATGAGTCTATAAAGACTGTATAAAAATTAGTAACAAATAGCTAGGAAAAGCTGTAGGATTTCAGAGGAATTGGAATACTTCCTATTCATATATTTTTAACATATTCTCTTTACATCCCACTTACTGTCCCCCTTCTGGTCACCCGCCTCCACAGTGCTTCCATCTATCCTCTCTCACTTTCACCTCTGAGTGTATGGAGCCCCCCCCCCCGGCTCTGAGTATCCCCCACACCCTGCCACTTCAAGTCTCTGCTAGTCTAGGTGCTTCTTCTCCCACTGGGACCAGACAAGGCAGTGCAGCTAGAACATATCCCATGTACAGGCAACAGCTTTTGGGATAGCCCCATTCCAGTTGTTCAGGACCCACATGAAGACAAAGCTGTACATCTCCTACATATGTGTTGGGAGGCCTAGGTCCAGCCCATGTATATTATTTGGTTGGTGATTCAGTCTCTGAGACCCCCCAAGGGGTAGGTTAGTTGACTCTGTTGGTCTTCCTGTGGAGTTCCTATCCCCTTAGGGACTGTAATCCTTCCTCCTATTCTTCTATAAGAGTCCCCAAGCTCCATCCAGTATTTGGCTGTGGGTGTCTGCATCTGTCTTGAGTCAGCTGCTGGGGGGAGCCTCTCAGTGGGCACCCATGATAGACTCCTGTCTGCAAGCATAACAGAGAGTATCATTAACAGTGTTATAGATTGGTGCTTGCCCATGGGATGCATGGCAAGTTGGGTCAGTTATTGGTTTGACCATTCACTGAGTCTCTACTCCACCCCCAATCCCTACATTTCTTTTAGATAGGATAGGTTTTGGGTTGAAAGTTTTGTGGGTGTGTTGGCATCCCTATCACATCACTGAGGTTCCTGCCTGGCCACAGGAGGCAGCTTTCCCAGCCTATATATCCTCAATGCTTTGAGTCACAGCTAAGGATACCCCCATTGATTCTTGGGTACCTCACCTATCCCAGGTCTCTATCTTTTCCAGAAGATCCCCCCTACCTCCCTCTGCCCCTGACATTGTGGGTTTCCATTCATTCTCATGGCCATGTGGCCATCTCCCTGCCCCTCCCCACACCTGAATCTGAGCCAGTTCACTCTCTCCAGCCTTCAATGACCATTACAAGTAGTACTCATTCTTACATGTACCTTTCTTCCTGTCCAGCCTCCTTGGGTCTGTGAGAGTATAGCATGTGAATCTTGTATTTTATGGCTAATATCCACTTATAAGTGAACATAGGGGTACTTCAGTCAGGATGATATTTTCAAGATCCATCCATTTGGCTGCGAACTTCATGATGTCTTTGTTTTTAATAGTTCCATTGTGTAGATGTACCACAATTTCTTTATTCTTTCTTCAGTTGAGGGACATATAAGTTGTTTCCAGTTTCTGTCCATTACAAATAAAGTTGAGCAAGTGTCTTTGTGGGATGGTGGAACATTTTGTGTGTGTGTGTGTGTGTGTGTGTGTGTGTGTGTGCGTGTGCGTGTGC
>NC_034613.1:147236751-147258352 GCF_900095145.1 Mus pahari
CTGCGTCTTGAGGTAGAACTATTCACAGTTTTCTGAGAAACTGCCAAATTGTTTTCCAAAGTGATTGTATAAGTTTGTACTCCCATCAGTAATGGAAGAATGTTCCTCTTGGTCCACATCCTCACCAGCATGTGCTGTCACTAAAGTATTTGATATTAGCCATTCTGACCCATGTAAGATGGAACCTGAGAGTTGTTTTGATTTTCATTTCCCTGATGACTAAGGACTTTGAACATTTCTTTAAGTGCTTCTCAGCCATTTGAGAGTCCTCTGTTCAGAAATCTGTTTAGTTTTGAACCCCATTTTTAATTGGGTTATTTAGATTGTTGGTGTCTATCTTAACTGAGTTTTTTTGTTTGTTTTTTTGTTTGTTTGTTTGTTTGTTTTGTCAATTTTAGATTTTAGCCCTCTGTCAGATATAGGGTTGGTGAAGATCCTTTCCCAGTCTGTGGGCTGCAAATTTGTCCTATTGACATTATCTTTGCCTTACAAAAGCTTTGTAGTTTCATAAGGTCCCATTTATCAATTGGTGATCTTAGAGCCTGAGACATTAGTGTTCTGTTCAGGAACTTGTCTAATATACCAATGTGTTCAAGGGTATTTCTCATTTTCTCTTCTGTAAGATTTAATGTATCCTGTGTTTTGTTGAGGTCCTTGACCCATTTGGACTTGAATTTTGTGCAGGTTGATAGGTATGGATATATTTTCATTCCTCTACATGTAGACATCCAGTTAGTCAAGAACCATTTGTTGAAGGTGCTTTCATTTTTCAGTATAGTTTTAGCTTCACTATCAAAATTCAAGTGACCAGAGGTGTGTGGATTCATTTCTGGATCTTCAATTTGATTCCATTGATCGAGATATCTGATTCTGTACCAATTCCATGAAATTTTTATCACTATTACTCTAGTACATCTTGAAGTCAGGGGTGTTGATTCCAACTGAAGTTCTTTTATTGTTCAGGATTGTTTTGGCTATCCTGGGTTTTTGTTTTTCCATATACAGTTGAGAATTACTCTTTCAAGGTCTATAAAAAATTGTGCTATGATTTTGAAGAAGATTGCATTGAATCTGTAGATGGCTTTCGGTAAGATGGCCATTTTCACTATGTTAATCCTACCTATCCATGAGCATGGGAGATCTTTCCATCTTCTGATATCTTCTTCAATTTCTTTCTCCAGGGATTTGAATTTCTTTTCATATAGATTTTTCAATTGCTTGGTTAGAGTTACACCAAGATATTTTATATTATTCATGGCTATTGTAAAGGGTGTTTTCCTGATTTCTTTCTCAGTATGTTTCTCATTTGAATAAAGGACTCCTTTATTCAAATGATAAAGGCCTACTGATTTCTTTGAGTTAATGTGTATCCAGCCACTTTGCTGAAGGTGTTTATCAGCTATAGGAGTTCTCTGGTAGAATTTTTGGGATCACTTATGTAAACTATCATATTATCCACAAATAGAGATACTTTGACTTTTTCCTTTCCAATTTGGATCCCATTGATCTCCTATAGTTGTCTTCTTTCTCCGGATAGATCTTCAAGTACTATATTAAATAGATAGGGAGAGAATTGGCAGCCTTGTCTTCTCCCTGATTTTAGTGGAATCGCTTTAAGTTTCTCTCCATTCAGCTTGATATTGGCTATTGGCTTGCTGTATATTGCTTTGATTATGTTTAGGTATGTTCCTTGTGTCCCTGATCTCTATAATACTTTTAACATGAAGCAGTGTTAGATTTTTGTCAAAGGCTTTTCAGCGTGTAATATGAATTGTTTGTTTGTTTGTTATATTGTGGATTACATTGGTAGATTTTTATATATTGAACCATCCTTGCATCCCTGGGATAAATCCTATTTTTGGATTCAGTTTGCAAGTATACTATTGCGTATTTTTAATCAGTGTTCATAAAAGAAATTAGTCTGAAGTTGTATTTCTCTGTTGAGTCTTTGTGTGGTTTAGTATCAGGGTGACTACAGCCTTATAGAATGAATTTGGCAGTATTACTTCTGTTTCTATTTTGTGGAATAGTTTAAAGAGAATTGGTATTTGCTCTGGTACAATTCTGCACTAAACCATCTGGCCCTGGAATTTTTTGTTTGGGTGGCTTTTAATCATTTCTTCTATTTCTTTAAGAGTTACAAGGCCGGTTAAATAGCTTGCCTGATCTTGATTTAACTTTCGTAATTGGTATCTGTCTAGAAAATCCTCCATTTCTCTTAAGATTTTCCAGTTTTGTGGAGTACAGGCTTTTGAAGTATGTGTGTGTGTATGTGTGTGCAAGTACTTGTGCATGTGTGTGTACTTATTTTTGCTGGTATGGAATTACTTATTTCATGTGTTTTCTTGGATATAGTTATCTTTCATGGGGTGGAGTTTTCCTTTTAGTATTTTCTATAGGGCTGTATTTGTGGATATATATTTTTTGGATTCAGATTTGTTTTGATATCTTGATTTCTCCATCTATGGTAACTGAGAATTTTGCTTTGTGTGGTAGTCTAGGTGGGATTTTAAGAAGCAGCAAGAATTGTTTCCAGGCCCTTCTAGCTTTTTGAGTCTCTCTGGAAAGTCAGATGTAATTCTGACAGGTCTGCCTTGGTAAGTTACCTGGCCTTTTCCCTTGCTTCTTTTAATAGTCTTTCTTTGTTCTGTAGAGTTGTGTTTTGATTATCATGTTGTGGGAGGATTTTCTTTCCTAGTCCACTCTAACTCGTGTTCTATAAGCTTATTGTATGTTTATAGGCATCTCTTTCTTTAGGTTGGGGAAATTTTCTATGATTTTGTTGAAAATATTTTCTGGTCCTAAGAGCAGGGACTCTTCACCTTCTTCTATTCCGACTATTATTTCTTTTTTTCATAAAAATCAAGTTTATTATAAAAATTTTAAGGTAGTAAGAATTCCTAAAAAATTAAATGATTTTTTCCTTTTTTTTAATTAGATATTTTCTTCATTTACATTTCAAATGCAATTCCCAAAGCCCCTTATACCCTACTCCCACCTTGCCCCCCAACCCACCCACTCCTGCTTCCTGGCCCTGGGATTCCCCTGTACTGGGGCATATAATCTTCACAATACCAAGGGCCTCTCTTCTCCCATTGCTGGCTGACTAGGCCATCCTCTGCTACATGTGCAACTAGAGACACAGCTTGGATACAGAAAATGTGGTACATTTACACAATGAAGTACTACTCAGCAATTAAAAACAATGAATTCATGAAATTCTTAGGCAAATAGATATCATCCTGAGTGAGGTAACCCAATCACAAAAGAACACACATGATATGGACTCACTGATAAGCAGATATTAGCCCAGAAACTTAGAATATCCAAGATACAATTTGCAAAATTTGTTTAATTGTATATTTCTGTATATCTTTAAGGAATTTATTTGTTTCCTCTTTTGTTTCTTTGTTTCCCCTTTTTAGATTTCTACGGAGAAGCAACTGTGGCATGGACTGCATCCAAGAAGTGCAAAGTAGTAGCTTGCACAAAAGAAGAACAATTGTGGTCTGAAGTTCAATATAGCTATGGACAACTTCAGAAAGAACGAGTCCCACCTTGACACCATCCCATTGATCGCAACCATACCATATTTAATTTTCCAAAGAGACCACCTCTGCTCAACAGGATGCCACCTCGATTATTTAATATGACAAAGAAACCACCTCCTCTGCTAGGCTACATACCACCTTTACTAGCCATCCATGATGAAAGATATCACAGTCATGTTGCTTTCCAAATGTATGATGAGGTTCAGAGTTTTACTGGAGATCAAAGAAGATCAAGAAGAAATGATAATTCTACAAGCTGGCAGCCTAATTACAGGAAGAACAGAGGTGGTCTTAGAAGAAAAACTTTCTCCTTTTCCAATTGGTCTTTATCATTATCCAAGAGAACGGTATTCGCATTATCCAAGAGATCGGTCTCCCCATAAAAGGGATGCTCCTGTTGTCAGAGAATCACCTGCAGGCTGGAAGAACTCCCAACACAGCAGATCTGGCACCATTATCAGTGGTAGAAACTATTCTCTGGTGCAAAGCAAAACATATTCCTCCCATAAGTTTCAGAATAGATGTACAGAGAGATCCAAGAAATCTTTGAAAATATCAACAGATAATTCATCCTCAAGATCATCAACAGTTTCTTCATCCAAGATGTTAGACAAAACCATCAGGCTATCTAAGAAGGAACTTGCTGAGGCTGAAAGCAAGTGGGCTAATGAAACACTAGAGCAGTCCAACAACAATCACTTGGCTGAAATTTCTAAGTTTTAGGTGGGATCTATGGCACCCCTATTTATTGATCAGATAGAAGGACCCAAGCCAAATACAGTAAATGGCATAGAAATATATGAAGGCAGCCAACTTAGCAGCCGCACTAAAGCCATCACATCGAAAACCAAACAGATCGAGCAGGATTACCAACAAGATTGTGAGATGTTTGCAGCAGTGGTGAAAATGCTGCTTGACAAAGATCCCTCATTAGAAAAGTCTATCCAGTTTGCACTGAAACAGAATTTACACGAAATAGGTGAGCGCTGTGTTGAAGAACTCAAGAGTTTCATTGCTGCGTACGATAATTCTCAAGATTTTGGACACCCTTTCAAGGAGTAATACACAGGTCAAAAAATTGTTTTTGGTTCTTTTCTCCTTGGATTGTGTAAATCCTATTTGGTGATGAAGAGAAATACTTTGATAGCTGAATGCATTTCCGATATTAAATAAACATCTACAATAACTTTTCAAGTATCTTAATTAGAATTTTCCCTATGTGTAAAATATTCTACTCTATCTTCACACACTTCCTCCCTTCAAAAATAATGTTGTTATTTTAATGTTCAAAAAAAGCAGTTCTGGTGTGAACCTGTGTACTAGAGGCTCTCCACGGAGATCTCTAGCCCAGCAGGATGGAGGGTTCAGGCATAGGGGAGAGAGTGGGAGCAGAGAGGGGAATCGCCTCTGCTGCTGCAGCTGCCTCCACCTCCATTGCTGCCTCAGTTGCTTCAAGACACTAAGCCTGTTGCCCTACACTGAGTTGGGCCTGGGCTGAGTCAACAAGAGGCCAACTAGCCAGCAAAGAGTGTGGAGGAGTGCAGGAGGGCTTCTGATGGCATTTCAAGAGAGCAGATCTCATCCCAAGCATCAGTGCTACAGCTCTTATGACAGAAACTCTCAGACAACGGAGTAATTCTCACACACCTTTATTTCTTCTAGATAGGATTCTTATATGCAATTTTGGGATGGGTCAGGGTCTGACAACAGGTACTTCCTATTGACTTGGTCTAAGGGCTTGGGGATACCTTATCTACATGTGGGAGGGCTTGGGATGCTGCTCCTATGTGACTGATGGCCACAGACCTCTGTATCGGGGGAGGGGGCTGTGGGGGCTATAGCTATGTAACAGGAGTCAGGGGTCCAGGAGAATGGCAAAACACCTTCAGAACACTTCAGGGTCACCTGTGCTCGACCAGGAACCAGGCTACCTTTTACAGTCCACCGCCCCACTTTCTGGGGAGCACCTTTCTGTATTTAACTCATATTCCATAGTTATCCATGATGTTCTAGGATAATCTCGAATACCATGTAAAGGTTGTCTTTGTATTCAGATGTTGATTTCTGTACCACCAGAGTGCTGAGTACTACTGGGACTTTGGTATTGTTATTCTTAGCACCTTCATAGTTTGTAAACATTCTTCTCCATCACCTTCTGATTGTTTTAATAAAGCACTGGTGGCCTATAGGTCAGGAGAAGAAAGGCAGAACATCAGGGCAAAGAAAGGAGCTATGTGAAGAATTTGTCCAGAGAATTTGCCACCCAGACACAAAGGAAGTCTGACTTTCAGGGAGTGAATGAGAGAGAAGGGGTCACATGACAGTACAGCTACCTGCACATCATGAATGAGCCACTGAGTAAGTGAAGGGACAGTTAGGACCTCTCACTCACTTCCTGGCCCCTTCTAGTAGTTCATTGAAGGTGGGAGGAGAGGTAGAAGGGAAATAGAGAAATAGCAGGGTGCTCATTTATATACTTTAATTTAGTACTTCAGTTATTAAGTTATAGCCACTGTATTCATTAAAATGATAACAAGGAGTCAAAGGGAATGGGAGTGCAGTTGTGGTGGGAAATAAAGTATAATGACAAACCCGTTGCTATCTGGAAAAAATCTGTCTAGGAAAGCCAAACAAAAACCAAAATTAAACATATTTACTTTTTCAGACAGTGTCTCACTCTGTATCCCAGGCTGACATCAAATTCTTCAATCTTCCTGCCTCAGCTCCTCAGTGCTGAGAGTACAGACATCCATCAAAAAGTCCAGCTGGTCAAAATGGATATTTGATTAAAAACTCCAACTTCCAATGACATCTTTAATTATTATAGCTCAAATTACAAGAGGAATATCATTATGTAGATGAGCCCTCAATCATATCACAGACCTGTCATATACAATGAAGTATCCATAAGTATAGTTCATTTATTAACACCCTCTTCAATATTAGATTTTCTCCCATCCAACTAAGCTACAATTGTTGCCAGCTTACAAGGACTTCAGTTTGAAGAAAATGTTTATAATTTAGGAGACCATTCATTGGAATGCCATAAAAGTAGAACACAGATTGTAGAAACACTTTCCAACACAATGTCTGGGATTTTGTTTGAAATTATCCTCAAAACCCCAGCTCTGGAGCTTTACTGATAATATCAAATGACGTTCTGTGTCAATTATTCCTTCTCTCTTCCTCCTTTGTTTTCTGCCAAGTAATTTTTCCATCTATGGTGTTATTCATTCAATTCGTGAAACATACTGAAAACCCACATGGTGTGTGAAGTAGAAATATTAGCTCATTTTCCTGATTGTGTTACAAGGAATGGACTGTATGTTATAGTCTATGTGTGTTGTCTCCTTTTGGAAGCCCTTTGGTATCAATGGCACTTGATCCCAACTGTTCCTTCTAAGAACTGGAAATGTTACACAATTCAAGAAGAAACTTCTTGTACTAATATTTGAAATGTGAGCTCTTCTGTGTGGTGTGTCTCCACACCCTGTTATTAGTATAATGCTGCATATTTCATAATGTCTTGCTTATGAAAATGAGGCATGAAAAGAACCCACATCAGCAATTTGAGGAAATAAAAAAGGACTAAGCTAGATGATGTCGAGAATCACTTATAAATGAGTGTTGAAAATGATCTTTTTCTGGGAGATCCTTAGCTTCCTTGATCCTCCACTCCTTACAGTTTTATAGTGCTACTTTTGAGTCAATCAAACGAAACATGGAGAATGTATTTCCACTTTCATGATATGGCAGTATTCATTTCCTACCTTCTTGTTGCAGTTTTCTTTGCATGTGAAACAGGACTTAATATTTATTATAGTCTGCAGTGTTAGTCGGGGTTCTCTAGAGTCACAGAACTTATGGGTAGTCTATATAATTTGTTGATGACTTAAAGTCTGTAGTCCAGCTCCCAACAATGGTCAGCAGCAGCTGTGAATGGAAGTCCAGGGGTCTAAAAGTTGCTCAGTTCCACAAGGCAAGCAGGTGAAGAAGAGAGAGAGTAAATCTTCCTTCTTCCAATGTCTGTATGTAGGTCTCCAGCAGATGATGTGGCCCACATTAAAGGTGTGTGCCACCATGCCTTTAACCCCAGATGACCTTGAACTCAGAAATCTCCCTGTCTTAATCTTCTCAGATTCATAGCTATTATGCCCCAAGTTCTTCATGCAAGGATCCAGGTCAGAAACTTGTATCTCCCAGCCTCCAGATTAGGCTCACAGGTGAACCTTCCAATTCTGGATTGTACTTCATTCCAGATATAGTGAAGTTGACAACCAGTGATAGCCACTACAATCCACCCCTTGTCAACTTGACACAAATAATATCTCATGTCCACATGAAACAATAACAAGGTCATGAATATGCCTAATAACTATTCCTCATACAATCACAAATTCATTTGTAAATTTACAAGGGGGCAATGTCCCTTGGGAACATTCTTTGAGTGTCTCAAATATCTATTGGTGTTAAAGAAATTGGAAGAAAGACAAATGTATTCTTAACAAAATAGGCAGAAGCATTCATAATACTTTATAATTCTCACTTATGCAACTAGTTACATGGCCTTAGCTGGTATTTATAATGACCTTCCTTTACTACCCATTCTGTATTTCCTTCACCCTCAGCAAGCACCTCAGCAGGTCTTGGCTCTTTTCCTGGAGGATTGAGCCATACCTTCATTCCTGATGGGTCTGTATCCTTTGTCATCCTGCTTGGATTAGGCTGTTTCAAGTACTAAAAGATGCCCTAAGGGATCTCCTGCACTCCAGACATAATCCTGCTTTCTTCCATTGTGGAGAGGTAATCCAATTTCCCCATGGTAATCTGGATCTATCACCCCTCCTTACACTGTTATTTCTTTCTTAGACTGTTGGTTTAATGGCACTAGAAGCCAAAAGTGACCAGGGGGAAGTCTGAGCTTCCAGTTCAGGACAATGTTTGTTGTGGTTCCTGGTAGGAACACTCCCCTCTCTGGAGCCAAAACTTCTAGGCCAGCAGAACCTAGAGTTATGGGGACAGGAAGCCAAAATTTTCACTAGGAGTGACAGTGAGTTGAACTATTCCCTTTTCCACCCCTTGATTCCTGGACCCATGGGTCCTAGCTATGGGAAAAACTGTACCAAATATTGGACACTGATTCAAAACATATACTGCCATCTGAGGAACTGTTCCCCAGCCCTCCATGTTGTTGCCACCTAATTGGCACCGTAACTATGTCTTCAAAAGGTGATTCCATCTTTCTATCAGACTGCTGCTTCAGGATTGTGGAGAATATGGTAAGACCAGTGAGTTCCATGAGCATGGGCCCACTGTCACACTTCTCTGACTGTGAAATGAGTGCCTTGGTCAGAAGCAATACTGTGTGGAATAACATGATGATCGATAAGGCATTCTGTAGTCCATGGATGGTGGTTTTGGCAGAAGCATTATGTGCAGGAAAGGCAAATCCATAACCAGAATAAATGTCTACTCCTGTAAGAACAAAACATTGTCCTTTCCACAGAGGAAGTGGTCAACCCTCCCACCAGGTTGCTGGCTGGTCACTTCAAGGAATGGTACCATATCTGGGGTTCAGTGTTGGTTTCTGCTGTTGGCCCATCTGGCATTCAGCAGCAGCTGTAGCCAGGTCAGCCTTGGTGAGTGGAAGTCCATGTTGTTGAGCCCAAACATAACCTCCATCTCAGCCACCGTGGCCACTTTGTTCATGTGCCCATAGAGCAATGACAGGGATGGCTGGGGAAAGAGGCTGACTGTCCACAGAATGGGTCATCTTATCCACTTGGTTATTGAACTCCTCCTCAGCTGAAGTTACCTTTTGGTGAGCATTTACATGGGATATGAATATCTTCACATCCTTTGCCCATTTGGAGAAATCTATCCACATGCTTCTTCCCCAGATGTCTTTCTCACCAATTTTCCAATCATGATCTTGCCAAGTCCCTGACCATCCAGCAAATCCATTGGCTACAGCACATGAGTCAGTGAACAGTCATACATCTGGCCATTTCTCCTGCCAAATAAACTGTAATGCCATGTGTACTGCTCAAAGTTCTGCCAACTGTGAAGATTTTCCTTCACTGTATCTTTCAGGGTTGTCCCCGAAAGGGGTTGTAATGCTGGAGCTGTTCACTTCTGGGTGGAGCCTGTGTGGTACGTGCAAAGCCATCATTAATCCAGGACCTACTCTTCTCTTCTTCAGTCAGCCAATCATAGGGAACACCCCATGGGGCTATAGGCACATGCATGGCAGCAGATGGCATTGTAACAGGAGTAGAAACCACAGGCATTTGAGCAACTTCTTCATGTAACTTGCTTGTGCCTTCAGGACCTGCTCTGGCCCAATCTCATATATACCACTTCCATTTCATAATGGACTGTTGCTGTGCATGTCCTACTTTATGACTTGGAGGGTCTGATAGCACCTAGTTCATGATGGGTAGTTCAGGTCGCATAGTAACTTGGTTGCCCATTGTCCAAAGTTCAGTTTCCTCTAAGGCCCAATAGCAGGCCAAGAGCTGTTTTTCAAAGGGAGAATAGTTGTCTGCAGATGATGGTAGAGCTTTGCTCCAAAATCCCAAAGGTCTCTTCTGTGATTCACCTACAGGGGCCTGCCAGAGGCTGCAAACAGCATCTCTATCTGCCACTGACACCTCAAGTACCATCAGGTCTGCTGGATCATATGGTCTAAGTGGTAGAGCAGCCTGCACAGCAGCCTGGACCTGTTGAAGGGCCTTCTCCTGTTCCGGGCCCCACACAAAGCTAGCAGGTTTCTGTGTCACTTGGTAAATAGGCCTGAGTAATACGCCCAAGTGAGGAATGTGCTGTCTCCTGAATCCAAATAGACCCACTAAACGTGCTTCTTTCTTGGTGGTGGGAGGGGGCAGGTGCAATAAGTTATCTTTCACCTTAGAAGGAATATCTCTACATGCCCCACACCTCTGTATCCTAAGAATTTCACTGAGGTAGAGGGTCCTAGAATTTTGATTGAATTTATTTCCCATCCTCTGTAACGTGTATGTGTTACCAATGAGTCCAAAGTGGTTGCTACCTCCTGCTCACTTGGTCCAATCAGCATAATGTAATCAATATAGTGCACCAATGTGATATTTTGTGGAAGAGACAAATGATCAAGATCCCTTCTAAGTTATGACACAAGGCAGGAAAGTTAATATATCCTTGAGGTAAAACTGTAAAGGTATACAGCTGGCCTAGCTAACTGAAAGCAAATTGCTTCCGGTGATCCTTATAGACAGGTACTGAGAAGGAGGCATTTGCCAGATCAATAGCTGCATACCAGGTGGCAGGAGATATGTTAATTTGCTCAAGTAACAAAACTACATCTGGTACAGAAGCTGCAATTGGAGTTACTACCTAATTTAGTTTTTCTTTTTTCTTTTTAAGATATTTTTTATTAGATATTTTCTTCATTTACATTTCAAATGCTATCCTGAAAGTTGCCTATATCCCCCCCCCGCCCTGCTCTCCAACCCACCCACTTCTGCTTCCTGGCCCTGGCATTCCCCTGTACTGGGGCATATAATCTTCACAAGACCAAGGGCCACTCCTCCCATTGATGGCCTAATAGGCCATCCTCTGCTACATATGCAACTAGAGACACAGCTCTGGGGACTACTGGTTAGTTCATATTGTTGTTCCTCCTATAGGTACTTTAGCTCCTCCTTTAGCTCCTTGGGTACTTTCTCTAGCTCCTTCATTAGAGGCCCTACGTTCCATCCAATAGATGGCTGTGAGCATCCACTTCTGTATTTGCCAGGCATTGGCATAGCCTCACAAGACAGGGTCCTGTCAGCAAAATTTTTCTTGCATATGCAGTAGTGTCTGGGTTTGGTGGTTGTATATGGGATGGATCCCGTTCCTCAGACAATTAGACATAATACTACCAGAAGATCCAGCAATTCCTCTCCTGGTGTATACCCAGAAGATGTTCCAAATTGTTATAAGGACACACGCTCCACTATGTTCATAGCAGCTTTATTTATAATAGCCAGAAGCTGGAAAGAACCCAGATGTCCCTCAACAGAGGAATGGATACAGAAAATGTGCTACATTTACACAATGAAGTACTACTCAGCAATTAAAAACAATGAATTCATGAAATTCTTAGGCAAATGGATGCATCTGAAGGATATCATCCTGAGTGAGGTAACCCAATGACAAAAGAACACACATAATATGCACTCACTGATAAGTGGATATTAGCCCAGAAACTTAGAATATCCAAGATACAATTTGCAAAACACATGAAACTCAAGAAGAAGGAAGACCAAAGTCTAGATACTTTGCTCCTTTTTAGAATGGAGAACAAAATACACATGGAAAGAGTTACAGAGACAAAGTTTGAAGCAGGGAAGTTGGTCAGGGAACCAATGAGACTGATTTAGTTTTCGATAGTCACCTGTCATTCTCCATGATCCATCTGTCTTCTGTATAGGATAGTTAAAGGGAGATGTGGTGGGAACCACCATCCCTGCATCTTTCAAGTCCTTGATAGTGGCAGTAATTTCTGCAATTCCTCCAGGAATACGATACTGTTTTTGATTCACTATTTTCTTTGGCAGAGGCAACTCTAAAGGGTTCCATTTAGCCTTTCCAACCATAATAGCCCTCCCTTCACAGGTCAGGGAATCAATGAGAATTCTGTCAATTTCTGAGGATATCTATCCCAATTATACATTCTGGAACTGGGGAAATGACCACAGGATGTGTTCCGGGGGCCTATTGTACCTACTGTGAGTTGGACATCAGTCAAAACTCCATTTATCACCTGTCCTCGATAAGCCCCTACTTTATCTGGAGGGCCACAATGTTTCTTGGGATCTCCAGGGATCAGTGTCAATTCAGAACCATTATCCAATAGATCCTGGAAAGTCCTCTACCCCAGTGTACAGTTACCCTTGTAAAAGGCCGTAGATCCCTCTGGGAATGAATTGGAAAAAGGCTATCAGCAAAACTTTTAGGTGTCTTATCAAGATCCTTCCTCTCAGGGGAACCTGGCCACCCCATCATTCAAGGGATTCTGGATCTGCAAACTGGCTCAAGTCTGGAAGTTGATTCACTGGCACAGATTGTCTTTTGCCAAGATTCAATGTAGCCTCTTTCATTTGTGTGAGAATCTTTCTGCTTATACAGATCAAACAGATATGCAGTAGGCTTCCTATCTATTTCATGCTTAGAAACACCATGATTGATTAGCCAGTACCAAAGGTCCAAATGAGTCATGCCATTATAAATTTCACCTCTGCTGTGATGACTATTATGGGGTATGCCATTATAAACATTGTTTTTGTCTACATTGTCCATTATAACTATGATCACCTTGTCTCTGGCAATTCAGTGTTGCCACCTGGCCCTTGTTACCTTGGAGCCCAATTAAACCCATTGCATTTAATTCATCTAACTGAACAGCAGCATCTCCAACCCTAAGGTCTGGCACAAGGAAAAGGGCCAGAACCAATCTCTTCAAAAGTGCTGATGTCCCTCTCATCAGTTTGTGTCTTGTAGGGCTGGTGAAGGGGGCATATCTTCTGGACCTTCCCATTGTGGGGGATTAGGTTTTACACAATGTATCCACTCTAGCATTGCAATTTCCCTAAGCTTTAAAATCCGTTCCTAAGCCAAGGGATATCAGGCATCTCCAATTTCTTTTCAGTAGTCCATCTTTTGATAAACACTTCAGCCAACCATTCAAACAAACTTCTGACATTGTGCTTCCATATTGAACCTAGAATCGCCACTCAGAGGGCCCATGCCAATAATCTCAGCGTGCTCTTGATTTATGTTCCTTCTACCATTATCCCACACCCTTAAAATCCATTCCCACACATATTCCCCAGACTTCTGCTTGAATGAGTTAGCAAACTCATTAAGCTCCTTAGCAGTGCAGCACATTTCCTCATGAACTACACTTTCTACCTCCACTTTAGGGACCTGCTTTGCCTTGAGACTGGTTATAGGACTAGAAGAAACTTGGTGGGCCTTGAGAAACATCAGTATTGTCTTGTCTGGCATTTTCTTCAACGAAAGTGACTGCTGGTTTATAGACACTGAGGAATTAATTTCTTCATGTAGGGAAGGCATTATTTCAAGGGGTGGGGCTGAGGGTACTACTTCCTCAGGTGGGGCAAACCCATGAGAATCTGAAGATCCAAAATTCTTAGCTTCAACAGGGTCTTCTCACATATCCCCATCCCAAGTTATAGGATCCTACCATTCTTTGCCAAGTAATACCATTCCTTTAACTGCTGACACCCTCTGGGGCTGAGACTTGAATTTTCGCTGTAATTCAGTCAACCTTATGAGGGCTTCAGTTTGATTTTCTTCAACTTGAGCTCTATGGCTGCTGTAGAGAAGATTTTCTTCAAGGACACACCTTAGAAACTTTTAGATTGTTTACTTGTGTCTGGAGCCATTCAATTTTATCATACAACTCCTTTTCCTTCATTGTTTTTTTCCAAGATGCTAAGAACAACCAGCCAGCAAAATCATTTTCTGATTTTTTTTCCCCAACTTGTAGAAAGTTTTGTACACCAAATCACCTAATTCATCAAAATAATTAAAGGCATTAGCTTCTTTAAGCTTGAAATATAGTTTCAACCACAGGTCTTCATTATTCTCCGAGCTCCCACGAGGGAGAGAATTTGGAGAGATTTCAGTAGTTGAAGGTGCTGGTGAATTATCAAACTAACTCCAGATTTTTAAAAGATTCATCCTTATACATCTGCTCCTCTAGAACCAATCCCGGTACCAACTTCTGTATTAGTCAGGGTTTGCTAGAGTCACAGAACTTATGGGTAGTGTCTATGTAGTAAGGGAATTTGTTGATGACTTAAAGTCTGTAGTCCAGCTCCCAACAATGGTCAGCAGCAGCTGTGAATGGAAGTCCAGGGGTCTAACAGTTGCTCAGTCCCACACAGCAAGCAGGTGAAGAAGAGAGAGAGTAAATCCTCCTTCTCCCAGTGTCCTTATGTAGGTCTCCAGCAGACGGTGTGGCCCACATTAAAGGTGTGTGCCACCATGCCTTTAACCCCAGATGACCTTGAACTCAGAAATCTCCCTGTCTTAATCTTCTCAGATTCGCTACTATGCCTCAAGTTCTTCATGCAAGGATCCAGGTCAGAAACTTGCATCTCCCAGCCTCCAGATTAGGCTCACAGGTGAACCTTCCAATTCTGGATTGTACTTCATTCCAGATATAGTGAAGTTGACAACCAGGAATAGCCACTATATCTATCTAGTATACTTTTGAATTTGATCACTCTGAAAACATTGCCTTAACTTACCTAAGTAAACTGTTAGTGATAGTTTTTTCTTCATTGCATTCACTCAAGACTCTTGTTTTTTCACTTATCATGAAGACTGCTATATTTCTTGGTTGTAATTTGGGGTTTTGTTGTTGCTGTTACTTTTTTTTTTTTTTTTTTTTTTTTGGTTTTTCAAGACAGGGTTTCTCCATGCAGCCCAGGATGTCCTGGAACTTACTCTGTAGGCCAGACTGGTCATGAGTTCTCAGAGATCTACATGCCTCTACCTCGAGTGCTGGTATTAAAGGCATGTATCACCACCCCCTGGCTCAAGACTGCTACATCTCTACTGATAATAGATTGCTTATTTTGAGATCTCTTACTATTTTGTTGTCCACTACTCATCTTTAAATCTTTAAGGAAATTCTACAATAAATACTTTTAAGCCTATGACCTGTCTCTTTGCAAATAGACTGGATTTATATTTTGTTTCATCCTAAAACCATAAACATGAGAAAGAGTATTGGCTAGTTAGCTAGATGTAGCATGTATAATTTCCAAGTAATGACTGTTGGATTCAAATTATGATTGTTCTCATAGACATATTAAAAGATAAAATTGCCCATCTAACTTCACAACTCTTAAAAAAAATTTACTCTATCAATATTTTCATTTTTCTACTAAATTTAGAAATGTCAACTACAAAACTACAGAAACTACAAAACTACAGAAAAATCAAAAGGGAGTTCTTTTCCTTTCCTTTCTCTTTTCCCAATTCCTTTAGGATCATGATAGTAAAATGCAGATAAAATGAATATGAGAATCATTATTTGCCTTTATTTACTTTTGTTCCACTTATTTTTTTTTTAGAATTCCATATATAAGTACTACGTTTACATAATTTCCACCCAACTCCACTCACTTCTACTCTTGTGCCCCGCTACTCCAATTATAGTTCACGATGTCTTCTTTATTATATTTCATATGAATACAATTTATTTGGTCTATTTAGTGGTGCCCATATGTATATGTACTTAGAGCTTACACATAGGATTGGATATCCTATTGGGTTATTGTCCCTAGAAATGACTGATTCTCACTCTCTTAGCAGTCATTAATTACCTGTAGCTCATCATGGATGGGGCCTTGGGAGATTTCCCCTATGTTGGTATGTCAACTAATGTTTTCATTTATTGTGGAGGGCTTGTTTACTCTACCATATGTTGAAGGAAGTATTAACAAATGGCACCTTCCTGCACTGTACCCAGCTACTCTCAGCGCGTGGTCTCGCTGCCTCTAGGCTAGCCCCATGCAGCAACCAATCGAGGTTGTGCCTCTCTCAGCAAAGCAAAGATCAGCAAAGCCTGGAGACCAATAAGCATTTCACAACCAGCTCTACCAGCAAGCCAAGCTCAGCCTCTGTTACTGCTTTTTATACCTTTTATATTTGCAAACATCTCATGTCCTCCACATGCCTCAGCATGTGCATCTCTCAGCTGACATCACTCTGCCAATCAGCTCAAGTCTGTGGAAGTGGCAAGTAGCTGAGGCACAGCATCAGAACTTTCTCTCTATGGAGTCCCAACATGCAAGGCAGACCAATACATGAATGTTAGTGAAGAATCCTTTATCACATGTCCTTTCACATTCTTGCTTTAGTGCATCATCCTTTCTCCTGTATCTGCTTCAGCAAAACATTACTTCACAAATCTGCCTTAGTCTTTCACCTGTGTCTACTTCAGAAAAACACTTCATGTGTTTGCCCCAGCAAAATATCATCCAACACAACTGACTTTCCAAAGAACCCTTAAGATTCCCCTGGATGTACCTATATATTTAGAAAGCAGTTGGGAATTATATTGTTTAGAAAAGCGGAAGTGGTTGGTTTTCTTTTATTTCATGTCTTTACCAGCTGCAGGTAGTGGGCCAGATTTACAGTAGCAAACTTCATTTTTTTTTCTATTGAATGGGCCTTAGTTCAATCAGGAGATATTGGTTATGCTCAAGATATAAGTACCACTGCTACTCACTTGGGAGTATTTTGCTCTTCTGGTCATTGTGGTCCATAGGCTTTACAGTTGTCTACATTTTCAACATTTGTGGATTTTGTGATGTGTATATCTACTGCCAATGAGGTTTCTTTGACGAGGAGTGAACATTACACTTACCTGTAACTTTAATTTTTTTCAATGCCTATTTTAAATTATGTTTTTTTTAAAATGCTTTAAACTAGAGTTTTTAACTGCCCTTTTTACTTGTCAGCTTGCCTAACAACTTTAGATACAATGAAATCATTTCTCCCTTTATTCCCACAAGGCCTGAAGTATGTAATGTCTCTAGTAATATGGTTTTACCTTCAACTATTGAGAGGCAACCAAGGACAATTGCAATAGTCTATATTATTTTGGAAGTCTCTTGGAGACCTCTGACCAACAACTCAAAAGAGATATTTTACATGTCTGACACTGTAGTATTTAGACATATGTAGTATGTAGACATTCTATAACTCTCATGGGATGCATTATTTTATGTAATATATATATTGAATATATTGAAAATAAATTATATATATATATATATATATATATATATATATATATATAATTTATTTTCAAGTAATCAGATACTAATGCTTTCCTATGGCTTTTTTCAATCATCCTTCATGCTATCTCTTTTTTCCTTCTCCCTCGATATTGCCCCCTTCCCCCATGTTTTTCCCATTTTCACTTTTATATCACCTGTATCCTAGTAGTCTCCTCTCTAGAGCTCCAACCATGATAGCCTTTTACTTTCCAGGTTTCTGCAGTTACTCCAGGTTATCTAGAGGTTCTCAGGTAGGGTTGACAAATAAAAAAGAACAGGCAGGGTTCGTCTTTGTTGATCTGGGTTACCTCACTCACTGTAATATTTTCTAGTTCCATCCACTTACCTGCACATTTCATGATTTCATTTTTTTCTTTAAAGCTGTATAGTATTCCATATGCACCACAATTTCATTTTCTATTCATCCATTGACAGGTACTTAGGTTGTTTCCATTTTGTAGCTATTGCAAATAGAGTAGCAACAAACATGTATTTATTAAAAAGTAAGAAAACGGGAGATTTTGGTTCTTTCAAAAAGAAATGATGAAACTTGGGAAGGATCAATATGCTCTGAATAAAGATTAGTGTTTTCAATGAGAGAATTATGTTTATCTTAGGATTTAGGACAATTTCTTTTACTCTTCAGTATTAGAATGAATATCACTTCTACTATCTTCTCATCATTGTGGATTCTTTTTCACATCTATCTTCTTTTACATATCATTCATTTCTTAACACAATAACATAAATCTGACAAAGTTATTGTTAGAATAGACCTGTAGCAAGCAGCAAAATAGAATTAAGGAATTATTCTATTCATTCAAGGTATTGAAGGCTTTTACTACCCTCCTCCAGTGGATTATAATAAGATTTGATTGATTCTTTGAAAGCATTGGGGATATAGAGGGAGGGAGGGAACTGGGTGGGAAAGGGGTTGAGAAGGGGCAGGGGGAAAGGGGAACATGATCGGGTATTTGGGGAGGGGGGACTAGGAGTGAAGCCCTGAGGACCAGCAGAATGAATGGAAATATACAACCTTGGGAGGTGGCAGGGGGACCCTCTAGAATGCACCAGAGACCCTGGAGGTGAGATAATCTCAAGACCCAATGGGAGGGACCTTAGATAGAATGCTAGAAAAAAACTTGTAAAATCCACCTCCAGTAAAAGGATAGGAACAAAAAAGGAGACGACACTAAGGGAAAAGAGGTCTATTCACTGACTGACTCAAATTGGGACCCATCTCAAGGTGAGGTTCCAAGGCCTGATACTTTTTTTTTTTTTTTTTTTAGCTTTTCGAGACAGGGTTTCTCTGGCTGCCCTGGCTGTCCTGGAACTCACTTTGTAGACCAGGCTGGCCTCGAACTCAGAAATCCAAGGCCTGACACTATTACTGATGCTATGATATACTTCAAGACAGGAGCCTAGCATGGGTGCCTTCCAAGAGATCCAACAAGCAGCTGATTGAGATGGAATCAGATACTTACAGCCAACCAATGGACAGAAGCCATGGACCCCTGTGATTGAATTAGGGAAAGGCTAGAAGAAGATAAGGAGGAGGGTTGCTCAATAGGAAGATCAGCAGTCTCAACTAACTCAGACCACTGAGATCTCTCAGACACTGAGCCACTGTCTTAGTCAGGGTTTCTATTCCTGCAAGAAAATCACGGCCAAGAAGCAAGTTGTGGAGGAAACGATGTGTTCAACTTACACTTCCACATTGCTGTTTATCACCAAAGGAAGTCAGTACTGGAACTCAAGCAGATCAGGAAGCAGGAGCTGATGCAGAGGCCATGGAGGGATGTTACTTACTGGCTTGCTACTCCTGCCCTGCTCTGCTTGCCTTCTTATAGAACCCAAGACTACCAGCCCAAGGATGGCACCACCCACAATGGGCCCTCCTCCCTTGATCACTAATTTAAAAATGCCTTCCAGTTGGGTCTCATGGAAGCATTTCCTCAACTGAGGTTCCTTTCTCTCTGGTAACTCCAGCTTGTGTCAAGTTGACACACAAAACCAGTTAGTACAGTCACCAATCAGGCAGCATACACTTGCTAGTCAGAGGCCCTTGACACATACATAGCAGAGGACTGCCTGGCCTGGCCTCCCTAAGAGAAGATGCATCTAACCCTTGAGAGACATGAGTCCCCAGGGAGTGGGGAGGCCTGGTGGGGTGTTGAGGGTGTGGTGGTTTGAGGACTTCCTCTTGGAGACTCCAGAGGAGGAATGGGATAAGGAACAGTTGGAGGGCAGAATGGGAGGGGAGATAATGACTGGACTGAGAAAAAAGATTAAAGATAATTAGAAACATATATTTATCCATACTATAGAAGGTTCCAGTAATTTATTTCTTTATTTGATTGAACAAAAATCTATTATGTGTATATGGGATTTTTTTTTGTGAATGTATTGATCTTTTGGTGAGCGTTTGTGGTTTCTATCTTTTGGCTGTTCTGGATGTGATAGTTATTATTGGCAACAAGATTTAGATTTCCTTAGAACAAATCTTTTATGCCTGCAAGGGCTTATCTTGACAAAGTTGAGGTAGAGAAACCCAACCTAAATGTGGGTGGCATGATTCCCTATGGTTAGGTCCACAAATTGAATAAAAAAGAATGAGTTGGGGCTGGAGAGATGGCTCAGTGGGTAAGAGCACTGACTGTTCTTCCGAAGGTCCTGAGTTCAAATCCCAGCAACCACATGGTGGTTCACAACAATCTGTAATGAGATCTGATGCCCTCTTCTGGAGTGTCTGATATAATAAAAAAATAAATCTAAAAAAAAAAAGATTGAGTCAGCAGTAGCATTCATTGTTTTCTGATTCTTGATCATAGATGAAATGTGACTAGCTGATTCAATCTCCTGTCACCAGGATTTCATGACCATAATGTACTGTGCTTTCAAACTCTAAGCCCAAATAGACCAACTTTTATGACTTCTCTTCAAGTCTCTCAAGAAAGAATTCAAAGAAGATCTCAGAAAACGGAGAGATCTCCCATGCTCATGGATTGGCAGAATTAACATAGTAAAAATGGCCACCCTACCAAAGGCAATCTGTAGATTCAATACAATCCCCATCAAAATCCCAACACAATTCTTCAAAGACATGGAAAGAGCAATTCTCAAATTCAGCTGGAAATACAAAAAAACCCAGAATAGCAAAAACAATTTTTAACAATAAAAGAACAACTGGAGGAATCACCACTCCTGACCTCAAGCTTTACTACAGAGCAATAGTGATAAAAAACTGTATGGTATTGGTACAGAGATAGACAGGTTAATCAATGGAATCGAATTGGAGACCCAGAAATAAAACCACATACTTATGGACACTTGATCTTTGACAAAGAAGCCAAAAATATACAATGAAAAAAATTAAAGCATCCTCAATAAATTGTGCTGGTCTAACTGGATGTCTGTATGCAGAAAAATGAAAATAGACCTATATTTGTCACCTTGTACACAGCTCAAGTCCAAGTGGATCAAAGACCTCAACATAAAACCAGATACACTGAATCTAATAGAAGAGAAAGTGGGAAAGAGCCTGGAACTCATTGGCACAGGGGGAAATTTACTAAACAGAACTCCAATGGCTCAGGCTCTAAGATCAAGAATTGATAAATGGGACCTTGTGAAACTGGAAAGCTCCTATAAGGCAAAGGACATAGCCAATAATACAAATCAGCAACCTACAGATTGGGAAAAAATCTTCACTAACCCCATATCTGATATAGGGCTAATATCCAAAAAATATAAATCACTCAAAAAGTTAATCACCAAAAAGCCAATAAAAAATGGGGTATAGAACTAATCCGAGATTTCACAACTAAGGAATCTCAAATGCCTAAGAAGCACCTAAAGAAATGGTCAAAGTCCTTAGTGATCAGAGAAATGCAAATCAAAACAACCCTGAGATTCCNCCTTACACAAATCAGAATGGCTAAGATCAAAACCTCAGGTGACAACACATGTTGGAAAGGATGTGGAGAAAGAGGAACACTCCTCCATTGCTGGTGGCTTTGCAAACTGGTGCAACCATTCTGGAAATCAATCTTGAGGTTCCTCAGAAAAGTGGAAATAGATCTACCTGAAGACCCAGATATACCATTCTTTGCAATATACACAAAAGATGCCCCACCATGCTTCAGGGGCATGTGTTCCACTTGTTCATAGCGGCCTTATTTGTGATAGCCAGAAGCTGGAAAT
>NC_034613.1:147258482-147260164 GCF_900095145.1 Mus pahari
AAGGGAAGGGAAGGGAAGGGAAGGGAAGGGAAGGGAAGGGAAGGGAAGAAAAGAAAAGAAAGTATAGACTATCTAAGATACAGTCCACAGAACTCAAAAAGATCAACAAGCTGAAGTGCCCAAGTGAGGACACCTCAGTCCCACTTGAGAGGGAGAAGAAAGTAATCACTAGTGGGGGGGGGAGGGAGGGGCCTGGGATGAAAAGTGCCTGGGGGTGGAGGGAGTGGAGAAAAGAGGGGAACCTGATCTGGTATTGGGGTGAGGGAAAAGGACTGAAGCCCTGAGGGCCAGCAGAAAGAATGGAAACAGGCAACCTTGGGAGACAGGAGGTTGGGGGACTCTCCAGAATGCACCAGAGACCCGGGGGACGAGACATTCTCAGGACTCAAAGGGAGGGACCTTATATGAAATGCCAGACAATAGGGAGAGGGTACTTATAGAGCCCACCTCCTGCAGGAAGACAGGGCATCAAAGGAGGGAGAGGGGGGCCATCCCACAGTCACAACTCTGACCCATAATTGTTCTTGTCTGAAAGAATTACAGGGAATGGAAATGGAGAGGAGCCCGAGGAAAAGAATGTCCAGTGACAGGCCCAAAGTGGGATCCAGCTCAAGGGGAGGTCCCAAGGCCTGATGCTATTAATGAGGCTATGGAGCACTCACAAAAAAGGACCTAGCATGACTGCATCTAGCATGACTGTAAGACCCAACAAGCAGCTGAAAGAGTCAGATGCAGATATTTGCACCCAACCAATGGACAGAAGCAGCTGATCCCTGTTGTTGAATAAGAGAAGGCTGAAAGAAGCTGAGGAGAAGGGAGATCCTGTAGGAGGACCAGCAGTGTCATAATTTGGACCCGTGAGATCTCTCAAACACTGGACCACCAAACAGGCAGCATGTACCAGCTGATATGAGGCCCCCAACACACATACAGTAGAGGACTTCTGGGTCTGTGTTCATGCAGACATGATATACCTAACCTTCAAGAGATTGGAGGCCCCAGGGAGTTTAGAGGTTAGGGGGAGTGGGGGGTGGGGACATCCACGTGGAGACAGGGGGTGGGGAGGAGGTGTGGGGTGTGGAGCAGACAGAAGGTAGAAGGGGGTGGGAATAAAATATGGAGTGTAAATAAAGGAAATAGATGCAGTATTTCAAGAAATGGGGATGTTGGTAGGCAGAGGGATAACCACTATAGTATCATACTATGTCTATGCCAAATTTTTATTTCTCATGTTTTAAAACGATGCTTGGAGGAGAGGAAACATAGAGATGGAGATTTGATGAGAATGAAAAAAAAAAACAATTTCACACTTGCCTATTCAGAACAATAATTACTGTCCTCTGGGAAGAGCAGTTTGAGGATATCTCAAGGGCTAAAAATATGCAAATGTTAGGACTTAGGATACCACAGAACTGTCCAAGGAAAAACATGTCATTAATGACTCATGAAGCATGGCCATTACAGTAAGCCTGAAAAATGGAAAATATCGAAGGTCTTAATCAACTGACAAAAAGTTAAATTGTAGTATTTTCTTAGAATGGCATGTTATACCACTATCAGTATTTTAAAATTATTCTAGAACTATATGTACCTAGGTAAATAGGTGTGGGGAGCCACAGCCCCTGGGGCCGCACCCCAACATGGTGCCTACAGGAAGAGAGTTCTTATAATAAACAAGTCCT